>NC_090221.1:29169240-29469240 GCF_024489055.1 Chanodichthys erythropterus | reverse complement strand
TGACCGGCATCACTGATATGCGAGGCAGTTGTGCGGCGTGCACTCCTCTTGTTCCTCCAGCTCGGGGCACGGCGTGCCACTGTTGGCGGGTTTCAGCAGGATATAACGGGTGCGATGGCGCAGTCCACCCCGAGAGCACGGCCCCAGACACAGGCCCCAGGACGACCACATCGACACCTCGCAGTCCAGTGGCGTTTCTGAAACACATGCATGGGTTTGCATGAAACACATCACGAGGACCGCTAGTCTGGAAGCAATTCATCAAGAGATTATGTTTATGCATGGGCAGATACAGAAAAACAGGCCACTGCCGTACTCAGACCGGCTCAGATATCCCAAATAATTAAAGAAATGTGTATTTTACCATAGGCCTATGGACTCAGTTATGAAGTCCCATAGCAACTGGAAATGGAAATTGTAATACTATAAGTGCTTTTTCGGTTAATACCTTTCATGTAGTGTGTAACATAGCTGTTTGTGAATGTAAAAGGTCTGCAAAGTTTCAAAGATCAAAGTGCAGATAAATGGAATTATGTTTCCATCCAAAGTTACGAATTTAAATTGTGCGCAAATTTGGAATATCGCAACATTTGCAAAACTTGAGTTACGTAATCAGATGACTTTTTCAACTAGTAAAGCATTACATTTTTCAATTTACAACAAAATATCTAAGTTACTTTTTCACATTTATTGACTGACAGCTCTCCTGTCACCATGTTGAGGGAAATAAAGTGCAGAGGTGTTGTGTGCTCTGTGTGAACACTGTAGTTCTAGACTAAACGTGAACATGCATTTACTCATCTCACTTGCATGAAAACGTTCATTATTCCTCAAAATGAATAAAAACAGTGAAATGCAATCTTAGAATTTTACGCAAACCTGTAATAATTTACCATATTAAATTACACAAATATACTTTATGTATTTAATCTCACTTTATTTGCCAATGTCTTTACTACTAACCTAATTCAACTATACTAACAAGCAGAAATGACTTTAGATTAGATTTAGAAGTGTTGAACTTCCTTCTCTTGTATCCTATTCTTCATTAATCCAGAATGGCAGCATAGCTGAAAGGTTTGTTCGAGCTGGGCCCTCTACTGTGCAAGTGTAAATATGTATTTCTTTCAGTTAAGGCCCCTTTAACACTTTTAGTTTTTTTTTTTGTTGTTGCCAAAAATAGACCTTTCTTTGTTGTTATTAAAAACAAACAAGCCCAGCCCAGGCGAGAAAAAGCACCGCAAAAGTAATCTAACACATTACTTTTCATAAAAAGTAACTAAGAGAATTAGTAACTTTTTTTAGGGAGTAAATCATTTAACTTTCCCCAACACTGTTTCTATCCATAATTATCATGCATACATAAATACACACACATACATGTATATATTTAAGAAAAATGTTATATTTATATATAAAATATTTATATATAATATAAATTATATATAAATTTATATATATTTATTTATACATGCATATATTTCTTAAATAAATGCATGTATGTGTGTGTATTTATATATACATAATTATACACAGAACACACACACATATTACGTAAACACAGACTTTTATTTTGGACACGATTAATCGCGATTAATCATTTTGCAGCCCTATAACAAATAACCTACGCTAACCAGATGAAACACAATAAACCCTGTCATGTTATCTTGCATTCAGATACCTGATGTTTGTGAACTCAATTGTGTAAGGCATTTTTGGGAGGGAATTACACTGATCCACTTTAACGACAGAATTTACTCATGCATTATAGAATGACCAAAACAGCATTTCAGATGCTGTGCAGCAAGATCAGTTCACTGGTTGGTTCAGTTATGCTATACTATCGTAAAGTCACGTCTTTTTTGATGCACATCAAAAAAAGTGTTTCCATCGTAGTTTATGCACGTTTTTGTATCGCATAAAAAATGATCCGACTCATTTGAGCGCATACGTTTTTAGAATTTATACGCATCTTGGCCTTTCCATCCAGCGGTTTTTTTATGCGATATCCCAAAATGCGCATAAAAGTAGATAGATGGAAACATAGGTCTCCTAAAAGAAAGAACAGATTCTGAACTGCCAGAAACAAGTCGTCAGCAATTCCAGTCTCATTTCCTGCACGAACCTACATAGGTTTGTAACACATTTGCATAATGCCATCCTATGGTCTTTACTCCCTGCCTGCAAATGATGTCCGCTTTGATCCTACTGTTTTCTGTGCTGCCAAAGCAAATCTACTTTGCATACATTTCCAAAAGATGAGGACTCGGGCTTGAATTGATACGGTAAAACCGACGCCATCGTTACTGTTCGTATCACTGTGTATCGAGCGCTGAGGAAGATCCGGATCTGAAATTCAGATGTACATATGCATGTAAACCTGTTTTTTTTTTTTTTGGAGACAAAATTAGCAACCTTTAAAATAGCATAATAGGGGTGCTTTAAAAAGAAATTGAAACCAGCACATTAGTTAGTGGAACAACACGCATGCTAAAATTTTTGTGGAATCAAATAAAAAGTGTTTACCACATGTGGCGTGCATTAAGGTTCATCAAATCCGAACTGTTTACTTTCACCAAAAACACTGCAAAACTTTAAATCGTGCAGAATGCTGTGGTAAACCATAACATCTTGAAGCACATAGCACTTCTTTTTTGGATTTATCAGCCAAATAAAAAGAAGATCACAATTAAGAGACACAATACTCTACCCTGGCATGTGTCAAATGTGTTTGTAGATCTACCTGAGAATCTGTGAGGTTTGGTTGCTTCAGGCAGGATGTGATTGGACACCCGGTTCTGTTGACGGACAGATGAGCGGCCCTGACGCTTCACCCAGATGGTGGCCAGAGGCGGGAGTTCTGTTAGCCGAGGGTAATAGAAGGAATTTGCTGGGTGGTTTGGCTTCTGAGAGGTGATCTGCATCAAAATAAAACAACAGATACATGTTAAAATTTTTATTTGAATTAGTTCAAATACATTAGTGGCCAAAAGTGACGTCCAGCCTACGAAAATTGACATCCTTACCTTATGTTCAAATATTATTAAAACTGTGATATGTAGCATGTGATGATACAATGATACATGCCATATATATAAATATATATATATATTATATATATATATATATATATATATATATATATATATATATATATATATATATATATATAAATAATACAATATCTCACCATAGTGATATTTTCAGGGGGTGTTGTTGGAAAGTTTGGTGAGGAGAAAGTGAAGCCGCTATCTGTGCCAGCATCAAATGGGTGCAAGTCAAAGGTCACTTCCTGTTTCCACTGCCCACCCTCACAGAGGTTCAGACTGTCAACCCCCACAAACCAGTCTGGACTGGGGATCACTTTCACTATCAGAGACAGCTGTGAGAGAAAGCACGACATGATCAGTCACTCTCATGTTGAAAACATACACACAGACATTATCAACGCTGATTTACCTTGGCAATGTACTTCCTTTTTTCAGCATGCTCTGCTAACATAATTGGCTTCATAAGTCACATCTGAAACTTTTCTTTGTAGCCATTTCCAGTATTTTCCACTCCTTCCTGTGTATGTTAGGTTAAACCATCTGGGATTTTTTTAAATGGTGATGAATGTTTCCTTTTTGACTATGACCTCATCCAGGAAGATCCCTTCGGTCAGAGCAGAAAGAGGGAATAGCCACACGACATAGTCGCACAGAGCGAAACGAGCCATACTGTGACAATGGCTATTTCAGGATGAGCGCAAGCCTAATATTGAGCCAAAGATGATTCATCAGACATACAATAAAACCTGACCGATCCGGTCTGCTTGAGTTCATTTAAGGTGTATCAGTCAAACCTCTCAAAGTAGATTCATATTTTCTGAACAAAATGTGCGTGCAAAACTCACCACCAGGGTTGCCAGGACATTGCTGTGCAGTTGCTAAAATGTTCAGAGTGAATTTTAGTGTGTTGCTAATGTGGTTGCTAGGGTGTTGCTAGTAGTTACTTACTGGTGCTAGTCAAAAGTCTTAAAAACAAAAGTTCTTTATTGGCAGCGTTGATCAATTTTCGGTGTAACGCAATACAAGTAAAACGGGTGAAAAAAAGTACACTTCTATAATGTACTTAAACTAATTTTGTACTTAAGTACTAAAAAAGAATTTTTAGTATTAATATAATCTTAAGAACATCTAAGTGTACTCAACTGTGCTATTTTGAGACACCATGAAATATGAACTAAAATGTGCCTTTAATATACTATCTCTGTATTTAAAGGTGCCCTAGAATCAAAAATTGAATTTACCTTGGCATAGTTGAATAACAAGAGTTCAGTACATGGAAAAGACATACAAGTGAGTTTCAAAATTGCTTCCTCCTTCTTATGTAAATCTCATTTGTTTAAAAGACCTCCGAAAAACAGGCGAATCTCAACATAACACTGACTGTTACGTAACAGTCAGGATCATTAATATGTACACCCCCAATATTTGCATATGCCAGCTCATGTTCAAGGCATTAGACAAGGGCAGCCAGTATTAACGTCTGGATCTGTGCACAGCTGAATCAACAGACTAGGTAAGCAAGCAAGAACAATAGCAAAAAATGGCAGATGGAGCAATAATAACTGACATGATCCATGATTACATGTTATTTTAAGTGATATTTGTGAATTGTCTTTCTAAATGTTTCGTTAGCATATGTTGCTAATGTACTGTTAAATGTGGTTAAAGTTACCATCGTTTATTACTGTATTCACAGAAACAAGAGAGGCGTCGCTATTTTCATTTTTGAACACTTGCAGTCTGTATAATTCATAAATAGAATTTCATTCTTTGTAAATCTCTCCAACAGTGTGTAATGTTAGCTTTAGCCACGGAGCACTATCAAACTCCTTCAGAATCAAATGTAAACATCCAAATAAATACTATACTCACATGATCCGACGCATGCATGCAGTATGCATGACGAACATCTTGTAAAGATTCATTTGAGGGTTATATTAGCTGTGTGAACTGTTTATGCACTGTATTATAATCGAGAGCTCTGGGGCGGGGAGCACGCGATTTAAAGGGGCCGCGCGCTGAATCGGTGCATAGTTAATTATGCCTCAAAATAGGCAGTTAAAAAAATTATAAAAAAAAAATCTATGGGGTATTTTGAGCTGAAACTTCACAGACACATTCAGGGGACACCTTAGACTTATATTATATCTTGTAAAAACTGGTTCTAGGGCACCTTTAAAAAATGTATTTAGTTACCACTTGTTGTACACTAATAGGTTCAAATGTACTATAAGTGGTAATTAAATACATTTTTTAGATACAGAGATAGTACATTAAAAGCACATTTTAGTTGATATTCATGGGGTCTCAAAATAGCACAGTTGAGTACACTTAGATGTTTTTAAGATTATCTTAAGTACTAAAGAATAATTTTTAAGTACAAAATTAGTGTGTGAAAATAGAGCACTTTAAGTACATTATAGAAGTGTACTTTTTTTCACCTGGGAATGCAAGATTACATAATCAGATTACTTTTGCCAAGTAACTCATAAAGTGATGCATTACTTTTAAATTTAAAACAAAATAGTTACTTTTTCAAATAAGTATTGCAAGTTACATTGTTGTCCCATTTAATGACTGACAACTCCCCCTGTCCCCGTGTTGAGAGAATTAAGCAGTAAGTGCAGAGGTGTTGTGTGCGCTGTGTGAACATGAAGGTTATTGTAGTTCAGGACTAAATGTGAGCAGGCATTGACTCATCTCACTTCCTCAAAATGAATAAAAAAAGGAAATGCAAACTATTAACCAATGTATCAATGTTACTGACCTTCAATGATCCAATTCAACTATATAAGCAAAAATGACTTTAAATAAAAATTATATTTGTTTATTTTATTTTATTTTTTTTAATTGCTAAAGTAAGAGTTTTGAACTTTCTTCTCCGGTATCCTATTCTTCTATGATCCAGCTGAAAGGTTTGTTTGAGCTGTGCGCTTTACTGTACAGGTGTAAATATGCATTTTATTCAGACTGAGGCTTATTCATTTTACTTTTGGTGTAAAAGGGCCTTTACATTTGCCAAAAATATTCTTTTTTTATTAAAAAACAAACAAATAAGCCCAGCCCAGGTGAGAAAAAGTAATGTAACATATTACATTCCAAAAAAGAAACTAAGTAACGCAATTAGTTACTTTTTAGGAAGTAAACATACTTTTAACAGTAACTTTCCCCAACACTGTCAATGGTCCCATGAAGAATCTTTAACATCCATGGAATCTTTCAGTTCCACAAAAAAGGTTCTTTAGAGTGGAAAAAGGTCCTTTAGATTATTAAAATGTTCTTCACACTAAGAAAAAAAATAACTGTTCACTGAAAGGTTCTTTGGGAAACCTAAAATGGTATTTCTGTGGCATTGCTGCAAAAAATAATTTAAGAGTGTACCTAAAATGAGATTATATAGGGAGGAAAAGGTGATTTTATGGAATGTCCTGCTTCTTAGATTTGTCTCTTGAGAAAAAGACCCTAGTAATCTCACGTGTCTCATTTGGAGTTTCAGAAGAGATCTCAAAATGTCCCACACTGCTCAGAATTGCAATCTAATGAAATCTGAAATCAAAAAAAAAAAAAAAAAGATCCAAAGGGGGTAGCAAGATGACTTAAAATTATTTTGATAAAAACTATTTTATGTAATAAATTAATTAAAATGCTTAACTCACCAAAAACCCATAAAAAATCAAGTTGTTCAGCTAGGAAACTGGCATACTTATTTTATTTTGTCCCTTCTGCTTTTTTTTTTTTTTTTTTTTTTTTTTTAACTGAGTAACAGTTCTTGAAACTTCTGGAACCATATAATTAATCACAGTCTTGCACTTAAGAGCAACCTTTTCCTCTGGACACAAACTTAAGCAACACTACATTTGAACTGGATCTCACGTCATAGTATGCATTTTAGTGTGAATTACTCACAATACATCATTCCCAAAGCAAACAATAAAAGCAGGACCGATATATTTAGTCAGCACTTCGCATCCATATTTGGGCCACGATTTTGGTACCTTGTGTCAACATCCAGTCTACGGCTGACTTTTCTCCAGGCTGGATTTACTCTCGTCTCTCCCTCTCATCTCTTCTCATTCTGTGGCTTTTCCAGGAATACCTCCTGCTATATCAATTTCTCTGGCGTGAGAGGCGAGCGGTGCCTCATCCCTCTGCTGTCTGTTCCGGCCCTGCGCTAATAGAGCTCAATCTCTCTTGAGGGCACAAAGTCACACTAACACATAATTGCCAAACCGATGCCCTGATTTGCCAGAACACTGTGTCGGGAAAAATAATACACAACTCATCTATTCCTCTGTCTGTCTGCATGTGCTGCTGGAACGTGCTGTGGTTTCTTGCATGGCTTGGGCTTTTGCAGAAATACACAGTGCTGCCACTGTCTGGATTCTATTAAATGCAAAAGAACCTCGAGTAATTTTGGACAGCATTTTGCTGTTTTTGATTACCTTATTTTCCTGTTGATTTGAAGCTGATGGTCATGCATGTGCAGGAATCTGAAATTTGACACCATGTCTCTTTTTTGGAGGTCTTAAATAATTAAACACTGTTCAATGTCGGCTGTAGCCCAACAGTGTATTTAGGTAGTTTCTCAGAAAATTACAGAAAGATGAAGGCAGCATACAGAGGTAAGCCAGTCTGAATCCAGTGTTCATTTTAATAAGAGTACAGTTTACTATTAAGAGTACTAATAAGAGTAGATGTTACTATTTTGTTAATGGAAATAAATTTACATCCACATCTACTGAACTATTCCTTTTATATTCCTACTATTCCTATTACAAATATAAAATACTTTGTTACTGGTGTTGGAAATATATTTTTATTATATATATATATATATATATATATATATATATATATATATATATATATATATATATATATATATATATATATATTTTTTTTTTTTAAATAAATATAAAATAAATATAAAATATTTTCCTCATATTTTGATGTTTTTTTAATGACATATATATATATATATATATATATATATATATATATATATATATATATATATATATATATATATATATATATATATATAAGGTCATTAAAAAAACATCAACATATGAGGAAAATATTTTATATTTATTTAAAATATTTTAAATATGAGGGAAGAACAAATCACTAAACTTAGTTAAGGTAGGCAAAAACCGCAAACTACAGCTACAGAGTTTATTTCACAGCAAGAAGCATACACTGACAGCAACATCATGCAATGCATGTGTTCATAATTTCTTTGTATGACAGATTACTAATAAATCAATTGACTCCAAGCTATATTTTTATAACAATTAACAATTTTTATAATATTTGAATAAAGGATGAAAATGCCAATTTACCTAGGCTGGACATCACTTTTGGACACTATACTTGAATAAATATTTTTTTTTGATGTCTTAGGTCCCTTCTTTTAGGTGAATGTGATTTTACCAAGTACAACATCTTTGTTGATCCTGGAACAACATTCTAATCAACCAATCAGATTTGAGGGAAAAGTTTACAGTTTATGTCAAGTTTAGGCTTACAACCAGGGTTAGGCGCTTCTACATCAGTGTTATTCACCTATCATTTCCCTCTGATTTTAGGGATAAATTATGGGTTTAGGGGTAGGAATAGAAATAGGGTTAAGTCTAAATTTTAAAAAATATGCTGATCCAGGAACATGTCTTACTTGGCAAAATCACGGTGACCCTTCTTTTATGTGATTAAGCACTCTGATCACTAATAAACGTAACACATCATTGAGGTATCATTCATTTCTGTAGCACAAACATTCAGAAGAAATTACTTACTAAAGTTTAATACTATTAAATATGCTTAATATTAGGGTGTAAGCAATCAGTTCATCAACAATAAGTGAACAGACACTCATAGCTCACACACACACCTCACAGTCTCATCCCAAGGCCACATTCATACTCTCAGTCGTACTTTACTGCCCTGCGGATCTATAAACAGCAGCGCCACAGCAGACATCCCGCCTGCTGTGGTTAGTGCCAGAAGGACTGAATGCCAAGCGCATCTGAGGGTAGTTGCAGTTTTAATAAGTCTTCTTTTATTCCAGACTTTGGCAATAAAGATATGTAGGTCACCAGCAGCACCAGAACTGCCTTTAGACCCTATAACCAACTGACTCATGGCTAACAGGAAAATAAATATTCCAGAAACTGAGAAGGAAAGGATCCAGCCTCTCCCTATCTGCAGATCTGGTGGGTGCAGGAAACGCAGCACAGGAGCCGGAAGGGAGGGAGTGAGGCTTGTGGTCTGGAGGTCCCGGGACTCTGGATGTGGTTTTGGAGACCTGCGCTCTGGTGAAGTCTGTCTTTGTGCAATATAGAACTAAATTGTAAAAGTCAGCATGAACTGAATGACGTATGCAGGACTTCTCCAATCACTTAGACATCTAAGTTGAACTAAATTGTCATATACAATATGCTAGTGCAAGTATATAACAATTAGTTCAAACTTTGACCTGAGGAGGGCAGTAATACACCTAGCAGCGTCTACACTGCCGGAATTCAAATAGAAAAGAAGAGAGCTAGTTCAAGATGAGCATTTATGGTTAAAACGTATATAATTTTAATTTTTTTTTTAGAAAATGAGCGATGGTTTCTCTAGATAAGACCGTTATTTCTCATCTAGGATCGTGTAGAACACTTTGAAGCTGCACTGAAACTGTAATTTTGACCTTCAACCGTTTTGGGTCCATTGAAGTCCACTATATGGAGAAAAATCCTGGAATGTTCTCATCAAAAACCTTAATTTCTTTTCGACTGAAGAAAGATAGACATGCATATCTTGGACATGGGGGTAAGTAAATTATCAGGAAATTTTAATTTGAAAGTGAACTAATCCTATATATATATATATATAAGCAGTGTTTCATGTACCACTTTACAGTAGCAGTGCTTCAATGTGATGACACAAAAACATGTACTGCTAAAAAATGGCAAGAAAACACCTCTTCATTGTCTTTGCGGGCTGCACACACTTTGTAGTGAACTTCATTAACAGATAACTTTTATGAACCGGTTCTTTTTGGTGAGTCAAAAACACACAGCACAACCAGTGTAGTTGAATTCACAAACAAATGGACTGTTTTTTTTCTTTTTCATTTGTTTATGAATCTGAAAATAACTCTCAGCTAACATGAGGCCCTCTGAGAAATCTAATCCCATCTCATCCACAACGCTTTTCATTGTTCATTTTGACCTGTGTCATGTACTGTTTTCGCATTGTGAGCAGATTCACCAAACTGTGCACAACAATCTTAACTTTTATCATAGAAATAGACATTTGCCATCAGACAAAAAAATAAATAAAATGAAACCAATAAGAAGATCCTGATCAGGGAAACTAATACAAAGAAGAATCTAAGAATCTAATCTTAATAATTAACTACACTGATATTTTTCACAAGGTCTTGACAAGGTAGATAGATAGATTATGCTGCTCACGTGAACAGCATCGGCCAATACTGAGCTGGCTGTCTTTACTACCTTTCTGGGCCTTGAAAGTGGCAATTGTGTTGCAGTCTATGGGAAGTCAGAGACCCCTCGGATTTCATCAAAAATATCATAACTTGTGTTCAGAAGATGAACGAAGGTCTTATGGGTTTGCAGTGTCTTGAGGGTCAGTAATTAATGACAGAATTTTCATTTTTGGTTGCACTAACCGTTTAAGTCTCAGTGCTTTAATATTTTGGCCATGCTTTAATGTTAAATTCAAACGTTTTTGCTGCTCTTCAACTTGATGCACAAAAAACTTTATTTATTTATTATTAAAGTAGCATATAGTATATTAATAAAAGAAATAATCTCAGTGTAGTAATGATAGACCTACTCTAATAGACAGATTTAGAATCGGTTGATGTGTTTAATAGACAGTGGATATTGATATATTATTATTTGCTATTATTATTAATATTATTTTTAAACAGTAGATGATTACTTTGTGGTAATGTAAGAGTATTGCATATTTATAGGCAAAATGTTTATGTCAAGCCATAAATTCTCAGGAATGATGCATGGATGCTTGCTTTGGTGTTGTCACAGTCCTCATGCCACCCTATAAAACATTTTCTAGATCAGCCGCTGACTGTGAGGAATGTGCCTTACTAGTAGCCATCCTGGTGATCATTATTTACTTTCTAATCTAAAGTCAGCATATCACTAAAAGAGGCAGATTTACCTACTTCTCAATTGGGGAAATGGTGATCTTACCAGAGGACTCCTGGGCGTCAGGAGTAGTTCTGTGGAGCTGTGGCCGATGCCAGAGGGAATCCCAGCTGTGCGGTACATGGACCCCACCGCTCGCATCTTCCTCGCCTCCTTCGCATCCTTCACCAGATCCACTGTGAGCCCCTGCTCAGCAAAGCTCCTCATGCCATCGCTCGCCGGTGCCCCCTCCTGCCACAGCCGGTACTGCTCATTATGGGTCACGGCTGCACAGATTCAGAAGTAAAAGAATAAAGGTAAACTCAAAGGAAACATATTTAAATTGATCATTTTCTCAGGCCCCGTGATTCGTCGGGCAGGTTCTGTCATGGCCTGTTGAACATTACTACCACTCCATGAATTTTTATTGCTCATCAGATTTCACAAAACACAAATACAGCTCTGCCACCTTCTGTGTGTGCTCAACACACCTCGAGCTGTTTAAAATAAAGCCAAGCAGAAGCCCCAATGCCAAGAGAATAAACACCTAAAAACAAAACCTTCAGTGAGAAAAACCAGACCTGCTATGAGTCTAGTGTGCACCTATAGTGCAGGGGTGACAGAGACTGTTATGTAATATATTAACGTACATTTTCATTCCCTGAAGTTAATATCAGTGCTTCAAGGCGGCAAAAGGTTAAGGTTTTAAACGTTTGTTTTTGGTTCTGGTTCTGTGTCATTGCACTCAAAAATCACAATGCACTATACAGTGGTTAAAGAAGAAAGACCAATCAGTATGAAAACACCAATCACAAACTGGTATGCAAATATTACAACACAGTCTTCAATCACTGTCACATGGCATTTTAATATACATGTAATTCAAAGGGAGCTTTTCAAACTTTAATCGTAATATATCACACCTGAGTAGTAAGACGATAAAAATCGTGAAGCAGCACTTTTTTGCTTCCTTTTACGTTGCATGTAGATTTCTGTGATTCATAGCAAAAACTCTATTCTCTCTCCATAACTGACTACATATTCAAGAACATTATATGTGCGATCACATTTTTGCAGGCAAAATCCAGTCAGTTCAACAGGAACCTGCGCAATTAGGCAATACATTTCGTAATGCAAATTCGCCGCACTGACGAACAGAACCCTGCTTGGTTTGAAAGTGACTTCTGTGTGAGCTGTGCTTTGTGCATCACTACACTAATGACAATGGGGACTGGACCTTTTTGCCAACCACAACTAATGACTAAACTACTATTCCAAAAGTCACTTCCCACTCCTTAATAGGAATCTGATCAATAGCTCTCGAAAACCAGAATGACATGTGGAATCAAACTAGAGTTTTACCTTTTCTGATTTATACATTTTCTTGTCTGTGTAAATCATGCCACCTGTTGATTGTTGGTGGTTGTCAGGGTGTTGCTATGCAGTTGGTATTCTGGGTATTATGATGGTTGCTAGAAAGTTGCTATGTTGTTGGTTACTGGCCCAAGTTAAATGATTCCAACACCAACGCTGCATCCGAAATCGAATACTTCCTGTAACAAAGTTTAAAGATCAGGGAAGAAGGAGGTGGGAACCGGCAAACGTTTAAAGGGGTCCTTGATTATGATTTCACTTTTTTAACTTTAGTTAGTGTGTAATGTTGCTGTTTGATCATAAACAACATCTGCAAAGTTATGACGCTCAAAGTTGAATGCAAAGGGAGATATTTCCTTAACAGAAATCACTTTTTAAGGACTACAACAAACAGATGGTAGGGACTACAGCGAGCTTCTTCCTGGGTTTGTGACATCACAAACCCCAAGATTTACATTAACCTGCCCCCGAGAACACACAGCAAAGGGAGCAAGGCTATGTTGGGCTGCTTTAGAGATGAGGAAGAGTTGTCGTAGTAGTGTTTTTGCCTCGTCACAAAGGAGGGTCAATTCAATGCTGGATTTGCACAAAAGATTGACATTACGGCACATGCTAGTTGATGAGTTGAATCAACTCCACAGCAACTATATAAATGTATCCACCATAAATTTATCCATTCAGAAACATCCAAGTTGTAACTTCTTCTTGAGTCTCTCCATCAGTGTCCGACTCCGGTTTGAACAATGTAAGGCTGAACACCGTTACTGACAATCGTCATTTTGGCTGCGTGAGATTCTCCATTTTTTGTTGTTGTTGAGCAACCGAAGTACCAGCTGTTAAAGCTCCGCCCTCTTTTGGAAAGCAGGCCTGAGCACCAGCGCTCTTGCATTTAAAGGGGCACACACAAAAATGGCGTGTTTTTGCTCACCCCCAAATAGGAGCAAATTTGTCAAGCTATAATAAATGATCTGTGGGGTATTTTGAGCTGAAACTTCACAGACACATTCTGGGGACACCAGAAACTAATATTACATCTTGTAAAAGTGGCATTGTAGGTCCCCTTTAACATAAACCTGTGGCAACCCCTCACGGACGACTGTCGCATATAAACATAATAAAACACCAACATAAATGTCCCAGGCCTGGTCTTCTTTTGTCACTCCTCCTTTAATCATTCTGGAGCTCCTCCATGAGACTCAAGACCTGTGTGGCATGCAGGTGACGCTCATTAGCACTTGCGCCACCGGCTTTGCTCCATTCCCACGGCTCTCTGCCCCGCCCTGCTTGCCAAACTTCCCTACTATATAGTATATGGAATTGTAACAGTACATCAAAAGAGTTTATGCCCGAATTAGGCATGGGTAGGTATGAGATTTTGACGATGTGTTAACCTTAAGCAAAAATATCACGGTTTCACAACTTTTTTCCACTGAACACAATATATTTTATTTTTATGCTTATAGAATATAAATAAAATAAATGATTTTGCAAACAATAGTACAAATTAATACAATAAAATAAATATAAATGAAATAAACATGGCTTTACGTTTTTCAGGTATTCAGGTAAGAAATGATACATAAATGAAAGTAATCAAATGTAAAATAACTGGATCATTTCCACTCAGCAAGAAGTGAATTTTGACATAATTTTGTATGTATTTGACCGTTTACGCGCAGAAAGCCATGGAAAAAAAGTCATTTTGATACTTGCGAGTTGTTGAGACGTGGCTTTATGAGAGCGCTACTAGATAAGTGGTGCACGCTCTTTTGGTGTGAGCGCGAAACCTGCGGTTATGATTGAAATTATGGGCGATACAAGCTCTATTCAACCGGATCGAATGAGATGAGTGTGAGAGAGGAGGTGGGTGTGTGTCAATTCGCAGTCGGTGAGAAGAGAAAGTGAATGTTCTTAAACATGTCTTAAAAGTTAAGGCTGATTTATACTTCTGCGTTGAGTGTACGCCGTAGCTATGATGTAGGCTGTTTGTACCACGCGTCAATTATACGCGGACCGCAAGCGCTGTGATTGGTCTGCTATAACCCCTCCCTCAGGTAAAAAAACTGGCGCGGAGCAATCGGAGAAGAGCGAGCGTTTTCAACTTCCATAGGAATGAAAAAATGCTCTGTTTCAGGGAACACATGCAGTCATACTGCAACAAAAGCCGTTACCTATTTGCCGCTTCTATTTGTATTTGCCGCTTCTCTGACAACATACATGACAACCTGCTTCTTCTTCAGCTTTTGCCTTGATACTCAACATGACCGCGGACACTGCCAACTAGTGGTCTGCATGCACGTCGACGCGGACAACGACGCAGAAGTATAAATTGAAAACAGACGCATAGTCTATGGCACAGAGGCTCCGGCGTAGGTCCAACGCAGAAGTATAAATCAGCCTTTAGAAGTGCTTTCTCCTCCAAGCCGTGGCTGTCTGAATGTTTTCGGTACTTGAAAAATTCTATACGGCAGACTTGATCTTTTTCTAAGGGGAAAAAAAGTTCCAGGGAGGAGGAGGGGTGGCGTTAAGCCGCCTTTCCACTGCACATGACATTTGCATCCAATTGTCGCATTTCGCCCCCTAGCGGCAGTCATACGGAACTTTGAAATTGATCGTGAAGCTACCATCGGCTTATTCACCATGGTAAACTGAACGATTTTAAAGAATGTAACGTTACTGCATGTATGAATATATCCACATAAAGGAAATGACCCTCAATACATCTAAAATTAAAACATAGATTTGATAGAGCTAATGAACATAATAATTGATTTAATTTTTCTGACATAATTATTAATAACCACCATTTTACATTAATAGTGTTTACAGAATAATGTTAAAGTGTTAAAATATTGGTAATTCTAACTTCACGCTCATAGTTTTGATTAAAATACATATTTCAAAATCGGATCCGAAATTAGCAATCGCATATGATCGGAACTCCACGCTGCCCCCGAACTACTCTCCATTGGAAATAAATGACTTTCGGTCCAACAGCTGTCGATTGCACACAACCTGAGGGATTCCTGCACTTTCCATCCTTGACGAGACATAAAAAACAGCTCATACCCTAGGAACGGTATCCACCTTATTTAAGTGTGGGCACGGCCATTTGTACAGCTGTACAAAACAACTCATTATGCTGCTTGATATTAGCAATATTTCTTACCATATTATTTTATTGTATTTTCTTAAATATAAAAACGCTGGATTGTAGCACAAACAGTTTTGCAGTTTACTGCACTTTAAAATTCTTCTCGTTATTTCCCTATAGCGGCTAATAAATCTGAAGTCTCGCACATTTAGAGAAAACGCCTTACTTCTGAGTTGAAAAATAAGGTGGATAACAGATTTTTTTGTGGTTTTGAAGCTGTGACTTTTTCAAACCACAGTAAACCTGGAATCCGGTAACCGGCCCATGCCTAGTCCAAATACATAGTAGAAAAACAGTAGCGAAAAGTCCCTGGATTACCTACTACTTCCGCCGAGATTCCGAAGTGTGCATATGATGGACACTTTACTTTCCCATGAGGGCAGTAAAGCAGTAAAGCGACGCAACTGATACTGGTAGGTCACAGTGACAACATGGCTGATGTAGTAGCCTACGTTCAGACAACAAACATTTTTAACAGTTGCGAATTAAATTCAAATTGTTAATATAGTACCTACTCAGTATGCGATTTCAGAAGTCTCACCGTATGAGCAACATTTTAGAACTTCCTTTTTAGAGCTTAACAGACATGGTCTTTAATAAATCTTTGATTAATTGCTTTTGTTCCCTTTTTGTAAGTCACTTTGGATAAAAGCATCTGCTAAATGCATAAATGTAAATGTGATCACTGTAAACTGCATCAGTATGGAAAGAGCTGCATCTACTTTCATGGAACAACAGGTTTGGAACGACATAATCATGAGTAAATACAGACAGAATTATCATTTTTTGAGTGAACTACTCCTCTGAAGACAAAACGTGCCCAGTTTGATAATTCACCTATTAGCTCTTGATATCACAATAGAGGTTTTGAAAGAGGAAGGAGTTAAGATAATGTTTCTGAAATTATTTCAGCCTCTCTTTAACGTCCCAGTGTGTTCTTCATAACTACAAACCATTTTGGTCTGGCAGACCCCGAGCTGGGAGCGAGAGTGCAGGAGAATGAGAGAAAAAGATACAAGTGAGAATGACAGGAAGGCACGGAGCACATTTGGCATGCTGACACGTCTAGTCCTTCCATGCTACACGTCTGGCCCAAACGTGGATAGAAAAATCGAAGAGACCTGACCTCAATCAGCTAAACCACAAACCTCTCATGCTTTCATCTCTAAATCTCCATTTTTCCTCCAAATTGTCTTATCCTTCATCCGGAGAGTTCATATCTATGGCACAACCTTTTGATTAGATACAAAAATGTGCGGTTTCTGAACATAATTGTAATACAACAGTGATAAATGGATAAAGAGAGAGTCATAAAGCCATCCAGGAGGCAGCAGAAACCACACAGACATCATCTCAGCGCTCCAAAGCCACAGCCTGAACTTTCAGGATCTCTGGGTTTCAAATGTTTTGGCTGAGGAATCCACGTCTGCTGCTGGTCTTGGCTCATGTGCGGTGGCATGTGATGGCTGGTATACCGGTAACACCCAGAGAGCGCATTCTCAGAAAACGTGAGCACACTGCCATCGCATTAAAGTCAATGACCATTGCAGGCCGCATGCGTTGTGTATTTATGGAAGGAGCATAAAAGAAGAGGGTGAACCTGCAGGGCAGCCCGTGTCATCTGGCAACGGTTATAACTCTCGTTCTGCTTTCCTCATTAGACTGCCCCGCTCCCGTGGTGTGGCAGGTAATGTGTGCATGTTTGGGGGGGTCGTCAGGGCAAATCACAGGGTTAACAGACCAGCTGTGAGTATTTAGTGTCATGACATATGGTGAGGTGGAGAAGTTCGAACAGCCTCATCCCTAACAGGACGTGGAGCCAACACTGGTGGTCAACCTCAGAAAACAAGATTGTCAACCAAACACCTCATCTCTCACAAAGCTCACACTCTCACTTTCTGACACCTCGCAAGAGTCTTACCCATGAGCTTGGACCACTGAGCAGGTGGCCGGAACAAGGGATACTGTTTGGGGAAGGTCTGTGGACTCCAGTGGCCGGTGAACACCAGGATGTAAGAGGCGGGTCCTCGAGCACTGCACTCTGTCCCATTGTTCAGGTTCACTGGGGCCGCGCAGGACAGCGTAAACCTGAGCAGCACGACAAGCAGCTGCTGCAGCCAACCAGGAACAAAGATCTCTGATGACATCATCTGTGTCAGGAAAAAAAGAGCAGGAAAAGTCATTAGCCAAGTACAGTGCACTTCTTTTAAAGAAAACACATTTTATGGTTAATATTAATGTAAAGGCCATGTAGAAAAAATTCAAACAAATTTAAGTTTTTCATCCTACAATAACTGATCCACTCATGCAGCAAATATGTATTGCAATAGGAAATTACATAACTTTGGTTCCTGACACCTTAATCCTCTGTCAAGGGAAGCATCTGAGATTTGCAGCTTGCTTCAGATGAGAGCACATTCAAAGACACTAACCTGATATTACAAAGTTACTTTAGAGAAACCTCTCATACAGGTCTTCTGAAATTTATGAAAATGAAGTCTGTCATCCTTTACTCACGTCATGTTGTTCCAAAACTTTCTTTTTTTCTGGGGAACTGAGCACTAATTTGAGACTGTCAATCTCCAAAAATAGAGACATACACTGCCCTCCAAAAGTTTGGAAACGCCCTAGAAAAGTGGGGTTTTGGACAATATTGGCATGAATCCTTTTTAATTTGTGACACAGCACAAACCATGAAAACATATTTTATTATATAAACAGTTTATACGTAGAAAAAAACTAAAATTTTCGATTCATCAAAATATCCACCATTAGCAGCTATCTGACCTAAACTGGGTTCTAATGTCCCTTTAAGACAAGTCATTTCACTCGGCGGCCATCTTTGAAACGCCTCTCGGGCATCCTGGGCATCATCCCCTATCTCTTTGAATGGGGAAGCATCAAATTCTCCAAAACCGTTCGCCAACCTTACGATTAAATTTCATATTTGAAATCACCAATGAAATCTAACAACAACCGGCTCATAAATTTAGTTTCTAAACGCTCGAATCTTGACAAAAAAAAAACTGTATTTTTCAGGCTGGGTCAAGTTTGCACATGCGCAGACCTAAATGCGCGTCTCTTCGGAGGCGCGCGTCTGACTGTTTCCATAGAAACCAGTGATTCTAACGGCCGCTGAAGTGACGCGATGACTTTACCAGTCGGCGATTGGCTATTATTTGGAAAGCGGGACTTATTCCGCCATATTGCGCGTTACACTTTCCCATTCAAAACAATATGAGTGACACGTCTTGTGTTATTCTATAGTCTTTGGTTCTAATTGGTTCATTGTATTCTAAACTTAATTGACATTGTTGAAGCTATAAGGTGTGCTGACCCAAAAATCTTTTACAAACCTGGGCCAAGTTTAAACCAGTATCCAGGCATCACAGCTGGCAAAGGGGCATGTCTGACTTTGACATGTATATATTGTCATTATTATGTAATCAAAATGAAAATTATTATTGCAGGTCTTCAATGATAATGTCAAGTTACAGTCATGTATTTGCACCAATTATGCTGATATCGTCCAAAAGCACACTTTGCCAGGAGTGTTTCCAAACTTTTGGAGGGCAGTGTATAACCATCATAAAAGTAGTCCATATGGGCTGTATTCCAAATTTTCTGAAGTCATATGATGAAATTAAAGTTGTTATTTACTGAAAATCTTCCCCTCCACTTTAGCTCTGAAATGTTTCATGTTCAAATATGGAAAAGCAAGATGTGTTGCACCAGGTTTGAAGTTAATGACGATCCTGTGAGATGCATAAAGCAGTTGACACTGCATGTCACTGACTTTTAATTTGTGACGTGTCTTGACATGTCATTTTTAAAGTGCACCTGTTATGCTTTTTTAACCTTTCCTTTAGTATGCAATATTGCTGTGTGTGCATGTATACGATCTTTTGCATAATGTCACCTACTGGCTGTTTTGGCTGCCTTCAAAGAATAAGTTGTGTAGGTGATTTCACTATGTCGAGGAGCATGTGTATGTTTCTGAAACACTCTTTGACCAATCACAACAGACTGGGCTGACAGACCAATCAGAGCAGACTGGGCTTTTCAGAAAGGCGGCTTTGAAGAGACGGGAACTAATACATTTCAGGCAGAGGGTGAAAAGAGGTGCTGCAACAAAGAAAATAATGTGTTTTTGAACTTCAAATCATTCAAATGTATACTAGCAAACACTAAAAATATAATTATGAACATGCATAATATGAGCACTTCAAAATTCATCAATATGCACAAGATTTTATGGTTGTTTTTTGTCCGTTTTGAAGCTTGTTAGTGCCGCCCCCCTTTCATATTCAATGTATAAAAAAGAGTGAGGTGAACATTCAAAATATTTAATTTTGTGTTTCAAGAATGTCAGTCATTCTAACATTGGAACAACATATGTGTGAGTAAATTTTGAGGTGAACTTTCCCTTTAAAGCAAGACTCACAAAGACCAGTCAGCTTCATAAACTTTAGACTTACATCATGATTTAAATAAAACCTAATTAACAGCTGCTGAAGGCATGTGATGAACTCAACATCACCACGGCACAGATTTACCCAGAACCCCACAGTCAACCCCCTCTTATAACAACAACCCTAGGCTTGCTGTTTATTCCCAACTAAATTAAAATAACACAACAGAAAGGGGTTGTGACTGATTTATTTTCATCCCATATATCCTGTGATTGAATGTATTACGCAAGACCAGCTTAGACCCCAGCAGAAGGTTTAGAGCATGACTGCATGAGATACTGGGATCTGCCACTGTCTTTTAATAAAGAGGCGAAGCGACAAAGGGCACAAGTTCATCACCGCAGGCTCAGACTATTGCTCTGGCCCTGTCCACTGGATCCCCATAGTTTATAACAAGCCATGATCAGATGACAGACCCGCAGATCAAAGACACAGGCTCACAGCGTCCCTGCTTCTGGTATTTTTATGCCCGTCTGTTAAAATTTGAAGTCATTAATGTAGGTTTAGGTTGGACCAGTACTTCATATATATATATCTGAGAGGGTGACTCTGATGTTATTGAAGAAAAACAGCGGACAGAGTTATAATAGTGCTCATAATGAACAGATATATTAAGATCCATGAGGAGAGAGGTCTAGAGTCACCAGAAATGACCTCATGTCTAATGGACATAGTTCTGGAGTGAGAGAGCAGCTAAACGCTCCGTGTTTTAAAGCCGGCTAGACCGCAGGTTCAATGGGACATGGATAAAATCTTACGAGCGAGGACTGAGCGTGCACTCCTTTGTGGTTTCCTTTCTTTTTCTTCAGAACTCACAGTCTCTTTCTCCAATATTTGGCAGATCAAGTTTCGGCATCTTTTGGAAAATCTGAAGTGTCACTGCACTTTCACACATACAGACTTTTCCAACTGCATTTTTCCCCATTTAGAGGTGAACGGTGTGTGAACAGAAATGCCGGCAAATCAGCCACAGCAATTTGACCGCTTGAGAAGTTGTAACATTGCTGGAAAAATTCTGAGTCGATGCATGCCTTTACGAGATTAAGGAGCTCTTACACAAGAAATCTGACTTCAATTCTTTCACATTTCTTAAAGGGTTAGTTCACCCAAAACTGAAAATAATGTCATTTATTACTCACCCTCATGTCGTTCTACACTCGTTCTGAACACAAATTAAGATATTGTTGATGAAATCTGATGGCTCAGTGAGGCTTCTATTGTAAGCAAAGCCATTCAAACTCTCAAGGTCCATAAAGGTACTAAAAACATATTTGAAACAGTTAATGTGAGTTCAGTGGTTCAATCTTAATATCAAAGCGATGAGAATACTTTGTGTGCCAAAAAAAAACCAAAATAACGACTTTTCAACAATATCTATATGAGCCGAATTCAAAACACTGCTTCATGAAGCTTCTGAGCTTTATGAATCTTTTGTTTCGAATTAGTGATTCAGATCTCCTGTCAAATGGCTAAACTGCTGAAATCACGTGACTTTGCCGCTATGATTCACTGATTCGAGTCGTAAAGCTCTGAAGCAGTGTTTTGAAATCGGCCAATATGGATATTGTTGAAAAGTCTTCTTGTCGCACAAAAAGTATTCTTGTCGCTTTATAATGTTAAGATTGAACCACTGAACTCACATGAACTTTTTCAAATATGTTTTTAGTACCTTAATGGACCTTGAGAGTTTGAATGTCATTGCTGTCTATGGAGGCCTCACTGAGCCATCGGATTTCATCAAAAATATCTTAATTTGTGTTCTGAAGATGAACAAAGGTCTTACGGGTGTAAAACGACATGAGGGTGAGTAATAAATGACATTATTTTCATTTTTTGGTGAACTAAGCCTTTAAGGTGCTGACACAACATGTCTTCATATTGGTTTTGAAAAAAATATTTTTAAGAAAAAAATTTTAATTTAAAGCAAGAAACTAAAGGCAAAACTACTGTGTTATCATGCACTGGTCAATTTTGAGATTCATTTTGCATCCATAACATGTCTTCTTTCAGACTAGTGGAAAGAAAACATGCAAAATGCACATTTAAATTCTTCTTCAAGTGTTTATCTACTATAGCACTTATCTTTCAAGGCTTTTTTTCTTTTTTTTCATGCAGAAACCTCCACTTCAGAAGAATTTACATATACCAAGTTTTACAGTTTGTTCTGAATGTCAATAGTATTTTCTGATTAATGTGATAAAAAGAAGCAAAATCCCATCTGAAACAAGAATTTTTAACCTTATTGAATGTTCAAATTTCTTGGTTCTTGGTTGGTTTCTATAAGTAAATTGGTGCAGATTTAATTAGATAATGTCGCATTTAAATATTTAAAGAACATTTAGGAAAACTTGTAATACAAATCAATTGGCTTTATCAACTGGGGATATAACTATAAGTTAACATTTTACCACATTTACAGACTCTAAAAATGTCCTGTGGTGTAACCATCAACTAAAAAGTAATAATAATAAGAGTAACTAGTAATTAACATTGAAAGTACACATTTTAATCCTTATTTTAAAAATGCTATTTTTCATGCTAAGGTTTTTTATTATTGTTATTTAAAAATGTCAATAATTATTTTTTGGTGGAGTTACACCACATGACATTTACAGCCTGAATTAATATTTCCATGTCATAAAAACGTGAAATTATCTGATATTTAAAGAGACTTATTGACCTTGGCTCACAGTCATGAGGATCTGTGGAGGTCATCTCAATGACATCATTTCCTGTTTGTTTTTTGTTTTTTTTTTATACATGTTGGCCGCACCACATGTAAATCATGATTATCTACATTTTTGGAAAGAAAACTGGACAAGCATTGAAACAAAAGAGCTGCTTTTCTTCAAGGTAGATGAATAAATTAGTCAACAGGTCTTGGAACAGTTTGAGATTCTAGATTTCTGGCATAGCTGTATAAAAGCCATTTCTACCAAATAACATCACAGAGTTTTAACTGCATTTTAGTGCTGATGTGTAAACGGTACCAAAAAAAAAAAAACGCTGTTGAAAGTGTGAAAAGCAGATGTGGCATTTGCCAGAAAAGGTAATCCAGCGTTTTACTGCAATTTAACAGGTTTCATGTGTGAAAGTGACTACAACCTACGACTACAACCTACATATGCTACAACTGCACAATAATGTTTGTCCTGAAAACAAACCGATGTTTATTAATGTGAGACATTGAAGAAACAATGCCGTGTCTATCTAGTGCAGTCATCATTCATCATCCGCTTACTATTAAAACATTATAAATATTATGATCTCCCATCTCCAGTGACATTATGCACATGTACAAATGCAGAGTCCCACGTTTTCCACATTATCTCTTTCTCTTGGGCTTGGACTGTGAAATTAAATCAAATCATCTATCAAAACTGAGGCACGTTTTGTGAGTTGGGATGCATTTCCGCAGCCCTGCACTTGCCAGTGGTTGCAGATGCTGCGTGACACTGACCTAAAGCAAACCTCCCTCTGTTTGCCCTCTCCAGCGCAGTGTCAAAAGACACCAGTATTCTCAAACATCCGAGAGACACAGCAAATCTCTGCTCTCAGCACGTACCAGACACAATAAAACCAGGGGAGACGGAAAAGTGCCAAAGAAAAGAGCTTGCGGCTTTTCAACACTTAAGCTTAAACTTACAGGGAGAGCAATTATGAAGCCGCAGTGCGCTTGTGCTGAAGAAAGAGGTCAGAAATTTTGCATTTCACTCACATGCAAGCGCAAAACCTTTAGAGAGTAAGAAATGAATGGGAAGAGGGAGAAAATAGTTAAATAATAAGAGCAGAACATGTGTTAAAACACTTAAAGACTGCAGCATTGTTCCTCAAAGAGACGTCAAACCTGCAGAAGAAGAGTGTGGGAAGGTTGCGGTATAGAGGCACAGCAGGAAAGTGGAGAAGCAGAAAAGCAACCCTTGCCTTAACCTTTGCCACAGCAGCCGGCATGAGCGCGACACACACACACACACACACACACACACGCAGTGGATGACATGCTGGTTAACAGCTCACTCTTACCTGGCTGTGATGGTAGACAGCAGGACAGGGTTTGTGGAGATGTGCACTACGGATCAAGATACCTCACTTTCATGCTCTCTTTCCCCTCCTCTTTTTTTCTTCCTCTCTCCTCCCATTCTTCACCCCCACCTCTCCATGTATGGGTACACACACACACACACACACACACACTTTCTCTCTCGTGTAACAGTCTTGCTCTTTTTCCTGTGCTCTCTGTTTATCTCTTTTTCTTCTCCTGTGAGATCACAGACTGTCCCCTGTGTAACGGCCCAGTTGATATTCATAAATGAATAACTGACTCCATAAGAAAGCACTTATCTAATAGTTTATAGCTGTCTGAGTTGTGGATTCCTGTTTGTATGTGGGAATTTCAGTGATGTTTTTCTTAAAGAATTTCATGTGAAAATACTTAACTTTGTAATACAACTGCGTCATTTGTAGGTTGCTTCTCCTGGAAAGTGTGGCTCTATCAAAACATTGCTCGGTTTGTTTGTGCAAACAGCCTGACAACAGCTCAGCCAATGGCGTGATTTTGGGGCGGGGCTTTCTGTTTGTTTTTCCAATGGTAGAGGAAGGGGAGTGTTTGGGAAACTTGTTTGAAAACAGTCATCGGGTGCTTCTGAATAGGCATACTTCTCTACTAGCAAGGCAAAAAATCCCAGCATGTCAGAATTCAGAGTATTAGTAAAATAGTAGGCACTCGGTAGTAGGTACTCAGTTGACATACTACTTCCAGTAAGATTCTGGAGTGCGCAGGCGCAACTACTGGACATAGTACTATCCATATTACTAACCACTGGACATATACACTGGACATATTACTATATTACTACTAGCTGTGAATGGCAGTGAAGCAACGCAAATGACACTGTATGACCAATGTTAGTACATCCAGATTGCATTACTGCTTATAATATATAGAACATAGTTTTAACGATCAGGAAGTAAGTACTTATTTAAAAGAACATACCTATTATACCTTCTAATTTCAGACAAAGCCATAATTTTTACGATTCCATTTAGTGATTCAAACTGCGCAGATATTAAAGTCACCCTGTAGTCAATAATTTTATCCCTTAAAACTCATCTTTGATCACCAAAATTACAAACATTTAAACATTACACCCTTGCCTAATTTAATATTCACGGATCTATGAATATGATAATTAGCCCCGCCTCCACACACGAGCTTAGACGAGATCTTCTCGGTCAACTTACTGAGGGAAACGCTGCACAATGGTATCATTTTTTTTTACAATGTCGGACACATAACGGTAATTAATATGATCAGCGTTTTGCTTGACTATTTTAGCAAACAGCTAATAATGTGTCGCTAATGTTACACAAACCATGTTCACATTCACGAGTCAGACAGCTGCCTTCAACAGTCAGTATCCTTAGAAACGCTTTAACAACTCAGAACGTCAGTGGAGAAAGGCATATAGTTCATCATAACATCATATATATATATATATATATTATAGACCTGCAATATTGCTAAATCTACACAATTTTTCATATCAACAGAAAAATATACTGGGATAACCTTCTTTTTGCGACTCCCTTGCCCTACGCTAAAGCCCGCCGGCACTTCGACTTGATTGGTTACAAGGTAGTTTTTGACGTCATAAACACCAGCGATTTCAAACCGCACTTTTGAGATTGTCTTTGGTTTACTGCAGTTTTAAAGAGAAAATACTCAGCAATGGTGTTGACATATGAATTTGCTCATGGCTTGTCTTAAAGCTAGTTAAAAACACCACATAGACAAATAAACAACATTAAAAACTTGATTTTCACTACAGGGGGACTTTAAAATGAAAGCTTCAGAGCTTCACACACTACAGAAATAATTATTCATATTTAATGTTCTTTTCATTGAAAACAGCAAAAAAATTGATGACTCATCTTGCACTCAGGGGTGTAACCAAATTTTTGTACAATGTTCTCTAACATGAGAATGTCTAATGTCTTATATCAAGTAAATAGCAAGTTGCAAATCATGATATCTGGGGCACGTTCAAGCTCAAACCGGTGCGCAACATTTTGCTACGGTTTCCGGGTTGATCGACATGTTTCCTGGAAATGGTGTGCAACAGGTTTGAGATAAGATGGCTGCGTCCGAAAACTGGAAAATGCTGCCTTCTGAGGACATATTTCAAGGGAGTAAGGCATCAAGGCACGTCCGAATCCAATGTTAGCTTCACTTCCTGTCTCATGCGATACCTTCATCTGATCGGTTTTTGAAGGAAGCATAGATGTATCCTTAGCTGCCTTTGATATCCCACAATCCTGTGCTTTCCATTCTGTGACAGTTGAGCTAGAAAAATAAAGATGGCGTCCGAAAGTTGCGTTTGCTGCTCAGTTTGTGTATAAATGTACGATTTTGACCAAAATATTTCAATTTTGATATCATTTCTATCGAGAAATTACTACTGTAATAATAAAATATTTGTTTAATTCTCACCAAAGCTCGCGCTATATTGCTGTAGATCATTAAACTGTTACACTGCCTCAGAAGTCTGTCCGAAATCAGGATTTCGGACAACTTTCTAGCTCAACTGTCACAGATTCGGACGTGCCTTGATGCCTTACTACCTTGAAGTGTCCTCGGAAGGCAGCATTTTCCAGTTTTCGGAGGCAGCCATTTTCTCTTGTTTGGTGGGTGTGTCAAAAATGTCAGCCCAATCAGCATCAACATGTATATAAACTACACGGTATTAAAGAGACAGATCGCACAATGGCTCCAAGTAAAGTCATTTACTAATGTGTTCTCTTTTATTCTGAACGGCAAGGGCAGTGACTGTAACATCGAGCATATTTTGCAGTATTAAACACGTATTTATACCGACTTCATCAGGCTCCGAAAATTCTTCAAAAAGAACAGCGGCCATAGTTGCAACTCTTGCGTCATCAGAACAGGGTGTTCAACGCACCACCGTTTCCTTAAAAAAAAAAAAAAAAACGGTTTTGCAACGTTTCGTCGGGGCTGAATGCAGCCCTGTTTTCTAACCGGTTTCCTGAACAATCCCTTGGCATTGGTCAGACAAACAGAAAGCTCCGCCCAAAACTCACACCATTGATCGAGCAATTATTGCTGTGTGAGGCTGCTCAAACAAATAGAATAATAGCGCCAGAGAGTGTTTACACTTATCAGGGGAATCAGCCTACCAATTACTTACAGTATTTCTTTGGCTTGGATCAAAACAAGAAGGCTGAAAATACAAAGTCTTATCCTATTATACACTAAAATGCCCTAACTTGCCAACCCAATGCCAGAGCGTTGCTATGCAGTTGCTAAAGTGTTCTGAGTGGGTTTGTTCTAGAAGATTTCCTCTGTGAGCAACATGACTTATCATATCAGTAGCCCAGTCATGTTACACCATGACGTTCAATACCTAGGATTTGAGATTTGAGCAAAAGTGTTGTTTGCTTTAGTAGTACTGCACTGAAATAGATTAACTACAACAGCTCACACACTTGCACAAGAGGTTTTAGCAGCATGTCCTGATTTTGCAGAGTTAGAAGCGTTTCTGGGTCAACATATTTAGTTGATTCTGGAACAACATTCCTTTCCAAAAATGTAGTCCTAACCATATCCCTACTCCTAAACCTACCCATAAGTTATCCCTATAATTAGAGGGTGGATATCAGATGAAGGTGAATAACACTAATGTAGAAGCACCTAACGCTGTAAGCGAAACTTGACAAACTGTAAACTTGTCCCTCAAATCTGATTGGAAAGGTTGATTGGAAAGTTGATTCAGGAACATGTTGCAATTGGTGAAATCAGGTCCTGCATTTTAGCACAGTAAGAAAGCAGTCGGTCCCTGTGGGAACTCACGTTATTCCAACATAAGACACATTTGACCATTAAGAAAAGACACCAGCAGAAATGCAGCTGAAAGCCAAAAGGATTTTACCAGGCTCCATAAATCAAGACTGGCATTTACAGGAAAAACCCAATATAAAAGCATCTATTCATCAAATCTGTTAATGTTAACCGCATCAGGCGAATGTAGTCATCACTTCATCAGAGACCAGACTGAACGGTGATTAGTTTGCATTGACGCAGATGGGATTGGACACCATAAACTAAGTGATCGGTTTCTGCCTAATGAGTGTTATGTACACTCTGAGTACACTGACCCTAATGTGAACCTCTCCTGGACAAAAGCCCTTGATAAATCTGCCAGTGGGCAAGCAAGAGGGATGAGGGGAGCTGATGAGACCAAGAATGTCCAAGAAACATAGAAGTATGTATGCATGGAGCGTTTTCGCATATGCTCACACCGTCTCAATGAGCAAAGAAGTTACAGGCCAATGCAACTAAAAACTATTTGCCAATATTTCACTAGTACACTAAAAACACTTCACTACGATTTCAGACTCTGTAGGTTTTTATTTATTGAGTTGTTTGTTCAGCTTAAATAATTGTTGATGCAAAAAAGCCAATATCAATTTTTGTAGTCCAAAAACTTTATCGATTTAGGAGCATTTTGGGTAAAGAGTTCCATAAGGTAAATGAGCTCATGCTCGTCTAAGGACAATAAAACAAATTTAGCATCCAAAAATGTCATTTCTGCTTAGTATTTCAAGTGTGGCTGTCCATTCCTTCAACAGCTCACTTTTTCCTGTCATTTCACCTCCGACAACTTGTCAGTGGGACGCATGACGCCATTCTGTGGGATTAAGTGGCGATGCATTGAAGCCATGTCAAATAAACTGCAAGAAAAACCTGTAGAAAAAAAAAAACATTTAGATGGGGTCAGAGTGCTGCATAAACAGTCATTCTCTGCTGACTGACTCCCATAAACAGTGGAATCTAGTTTTACGTCTTGTCTGAGGGAAACCATTTTAGACATAATACATGGTCACCTTCTCGTCTGGAGTTGTAGTGCAGACATATGCAGTAGCGGCCCTTGCTAAGTTTCACCCGGAAACGGGCCTACTAACAGAAGGGGCCTCAGCTTGCGCTCGAAAAAGAGCCCCGCCACCCTCAATCATGCCACGCACACCTGGGGCTGAAATTAACGGGGACTTGGAGCAAAAATGCCACCAAAATGAATAAAAATCCCCAAAAATCTAAGACATGGTGCAAAAAAATCTCTGTATAAGTTCTTGTTTTTAATATTTATAAGCAATACCCCACAAGCAAGAGTGCTGTTTTCCTGAATATCAGCATGTTTGCAAATTGAATATTGGTTTTATACAACAGTTCAATACACAAGTAGTTAATATTATAGGTGACTTAGACAATATTGCCAATATTGTCTGTTTTTGCTCTATTTTGCCAATGAAAATAGTTCCAAACAGTAAAGCCATTGACAACGGTTTCAGTTTCGTTACTGAATTTATCCATATTTTTGAATGAATCGGTCTATGAATGACCCACACGACTCACATAAAGACAGTGGCTGCATCCGAAATCTCATAGTCTCAAGTAGATACTTATTTTCAATAAATACTTACTTTGTGACCGCTAAATGAATGTACTGCATTCTCCATGCTGTCATTATCATGTGCCTACCAGCGTCAGTTGTGTCACTTCACTGGCTGCATCAGAAAATGTAAAAATGCTGCCATCAGAGGACGCATTCCAGGAAGGAAGGGATCAAGGCATGTCTGAATCAAATGTTAGCTTCACTTCCTGTCTACTGAGATACCTTCATCTGATCAATTTTTAAAGGCAGCTTTGGCCCTGACCCAAATGGCACCCTAAACCCTCATGGTTTTCCTCTACGTCCGCACTTTCACGACGTAATGCCGCTTTGACTGCCGGGTAAAGTCTTTTGCGTAGCTCACAGACTTGCGGGTTCAGCAGAAGTGTACATCAAGGCGCATAGCAAAGGGGGCACTTACGAGCACCCTTCTTTAAGCTTAAATGATGAATGGGACACCCTACGGTCTCGAAAGTGCACATGAAGTGTGCCATTTGGGACAGGGCCATAGATGCATTCTTCGCTGCCTTTATTATCCAACAATCCTGTGCTTTCCATTTGGTGACAGTTCAGCTAGAAAAAGAAAGATGGTGTCTGAAACTTGCGATTTTTGTCAGTTTGTGTGTAAATGAAAATTTTTGACCAATGATTTCTACTTCTGATGTCATATCTAGTGAGAAATTAATCATTTAGTAATTAAATATCAACTTCGTTTCCACTAAAGATCTGTTTTGCTGTAGATAATTAAACTGTTATGCTGCCTCCGAAGTTTTGTGAGGTGCCTTCACATGCAACGTTGCCTGCAGAGTCATTGCCTATAAAGGCAGAGAGGCAACAAGTCTGATGCCTAAGTTTTCGGCTGCAGCCTCCGCGATTCACAAATCCTCTCCTGTGGCCTCATGGGATAGTAAAATGTCCATTGTAGGCACACTTTAGAATCTCGCTGGAAGAATTAGGTCACCCGGGTACTTTTTCCCTACTCATTTATGAGTACTGTGAAATCGGCCATACTGTATAGTAGAGAAGTATGCTATTTTTGGATGCAGCCATTCACTTGCTTTGTCCCTGAATGAATCATCCATTTTGAACAAATAATTTGACTAAATGATTCAATGAGTCAGTCATTAAGACAATGATTTGCCGCCACCTACTGGTGGCTTTAGTATAATTTCATTTAGAGAGTGACACATTGAATGGCGTTTTTGTTTTCGGTCATGATTGTAACAGAATGCGTTTATAAATAGACTATTAAGAGTGAAATATAACATTTTTAAATATAACAGAGAAAGTAATCGCAGTCACAGTACAATTTTTTTCTCATGAGGGTGGGGTTGTGGCCTCCAACTTTGTTATTTAATACGGGCCCCTAATTGCTAAGGCCGTCTCTGGATACGCATCGAGAAAGCCCTCGGTCCCTTAAGGCAGGAACACACCAAGCTGACGGTCGGCCGACAGGCAGTTTTTGTTCGTTGGTCGACTAAGTTTTCCCAGTGTATTCCACACCGTCGGCTGAAGTTGGTCCTCGTTGGCTTTTTTTCCGGCCGATTCGACATATTGAATCGGCTTTAGAGTTTGTCGGTCCATCGGGCCATCTGATCATTCTGATTGGCTGTTCAGCTACTGCCACCTGCTGGTATTGAAAGGCATTTCATCTTGTGCATGCACAGAACAGATGTGCTACTTGGCCGTCGGCTGTCGAGTGTCGGTTTGGGGTGTCAGGGCAACTTTGGACATGGACGCTGCTGATGTGAGCCAACTCCGCAGTCTGCTTTCGTCGCCACTAGTTCGTCGGCGTCAGCTTGGTGTGTTCCTGCCTTTACACTCAAACACACCTATAGTGGATTACGGAATAGGACTTTCTACTTAAAGGATTACTTCTCTCCAGAATTAAATTTTCCTGATAATTTACTCACCCCTATGTTATCCAAGACTTGTCTTTTATGTCCTTTTTCTTCAGTCAAAAAGAAATTAAGGTTTTTGAGGAAAATATTCCAGGATTTCTCTCCATATAGTGGACTTCAACAGTTACCAATGGGTTGAAGTTCCAAACTGCAGTTTCAATGCAGCTTCAAAAGACTCTACAGGATCCCAGATGCGGAATAAAGGTCTAGCAATTGGTAATTTTCTAAAAAAAAAAAAAGAAAGAAAGAAAGAAAAAGTTTATACTTTTTAACCACAAATGCTCATCTTGCACTGCTCTGTGCCACGCATGACATAATCACGTTGGAAAGGTCACGCGTGACGCAGGCGGATGTACCGATCAAGTGTCTACAAAGCAAACGTGCAAAGATTAAGTCAGACATCCTTTACAAAAAAAAAAAAAAAAAAGGTAAAACAACTATGTTGAACGATTTTGAAGTTGGATGAGAAAATGAGATGGAGTTTTTCGCCCTACCGTGGAACTTCTGCCTACGTCACACGTGTGACCTTTCCAATGTGATTACGTAATGCGCGGCGCATCGCAGAGCTAGTGCAAGATAAGCATTTGTGGTTAAAAAGTAAATTCTTTTATTTATTTTTTCCGTTTCGCTAAACAAGACCCTTATTCCTCGGCTGGGATTGTGTAGAGCCCTTTGAAGCTGCACTGAAACTGCAATTTGGACCTTCAACCTGTTGGTAGCCGTTGGAAGTCCACTATATGGAGAAAAATCCTAGAATATTTTCCTCAAAAACCTTCATTTCTTTTCAACTGAAGAATAGAAGACAAAAACATTGTGGATGCAAAGGGGGTGAGTAAATTATCAGGAAATTTTAATTCTGAAGTGAACTAAACCTTTAACTTAAGCTTAAATTGGAAAGTTAATGAGGAAAAATGGGTCATTTTCAAAGCATTTGACAAAAAATGCACGTCATTGTGGGAAATGGTTTATTGGAGGACGTTATGGAAAAATTAGAAGCAAGCAACACTTTGAAACTATATGGAGTTTGTGTTTATGCATATAAAAGATTGAATGGTTGTTTTGGGTCAGTGGACATCAAAAACAAAAAAACTTGCTAAATTAAATAAACAGTCTTTAAAGTTTCAACATCACCATGTTGCACAATCCTTATGAGACTTCAGACAAAATGGTGAATCACTGCAATAAAATTTCTTTCTATCATTTTTGTTTCAACACTTTTCTGACATCAGCTGAAGAAAACAGCCGTATTATCCAAACATCATAAAACATCCATAAACCTAAAACTCCAAAAACGCCTTTTTGTTTTCTACACTGTTTTTCCAAGATAGCCCATTTAGACCAGAGTTTTTTTTCATTTACAAGACATAAAGAATGTTTATTGCCAAACCTTTATGATTAACCTACACTCCTAAACTTCAGCTTTCAACATAAACAAACTGAAATGACACAAACAACAGGCGCCAAACGCCACATTTAACATTCTACATAACTCAATTATGCACACAAGGGTTTTTCTGCCCTCAACAGAAGACAACAGGACTTAAGATGTGGCAGAAGGAGTTTCTCTGAGACATTTGGTAACAATTTAAGCTAGCAGAGGTAGGGGGTATATGCCTTGAACACCTCATTAACCTGATTGGCAACACATCAGCACCCGGGGACATTAGCTGATAAACAACCATCAGGACACATTCAGAGGGAGCACCCTGCTAAAAATACACTGCAAAATTCTTTCCTCCCTTTAATCACCTCAAACCGTGCTTTTCTTTTCCCTACAGCCAAAGATGTTGTATGAATACAAAACCGCTAACACCTGAAGAGCAGCAAGTCTGGAAAACTTGTGTTATGAGCTCTTGGCTAAACTCACACGAACATTTAAACTAAACTTGGCAACATTGTTAGAGTTGAATTTGAGTAAAGGCCCTTTACTCACATCATATTCCCGGTCTTATTGTGCAAAATGTATTTACCAATGCATATTACTCCACGGAAATACACTTGTAGCCTTTATTAAAAAAAAAAAAAAAAAAAATTAAAAATAGAACTTTCCTATTCCACTGACGTAACTTAGTATGTACAGGTTTTGACACAGTTTCAGCAAACTAGCATTCAAATCTGGGTCTATTCTGGTATGTAACACCCACTTTCCACCATGCAATCAATTCCTGGTGAATAAATGTATGTTTGTAATGTGTGATTAAACAGTTTCTTGCTTGAAGATTTTCACTTGAAACACCAGCGTTCAAAAGTTGATTTAATTTCTTGATTTTGAAAGACACTGCACACCAATGCTGCATTAATTTGATTAAAAATACGGTAAAACGGTACACTGTAAAAATTACCATGATTTTAATGGTAAAAGACTAAAATTGCTACGGTGAAAAAGTTACAGAAAGTTTCTGTACTATATACAGTGAATAAATGTAATAGATATAATGGTACATTTAATGTAATTTTACAGTAAAATTTTTTTTTTTTTTTTTTTTTGGAAGTGAAAAATAAGTCATTGTATAATTTACAGTGAAAAAATTCCCATAATTCCCTGCCTGACACTTCACATGATGTATTTTTGTTGAAATAACTTTTAGTTTTTTCTAATCAGTTATGTACATTAGGGTTTTATGTTACATCTAATGTTGTTAAATTAATGTTTATTGCATTTTTAAAATTTCATGTGTTACCATGATGGTGTTTTGTGTTTGTGTGAATGACCATTTGCACCATCTATATGTTAGTATTGTACTCCTCAGCTTGTGAGGAGCTTTGATTCGTCATGTGACTCATCACCACTGTGTTTGGTGGTTGTCAGCATATTACAGAAGGTACAAAAGAGATATTACGCTTGAAATACGCTTTACAGTAAATGTAACTTTTTTTAAACCATAATTATTACAATTTAAACCTTGAAATTATACGGTTTTGAACTGTAAAATAGACAGTAAACTAAGTACCGTAAAAACCTAAAAAGTTGCTACCATATTTTTTACGGTAAAGTTCTGGAAACCACAGCTGCTGTTTTTTACCGTAAATTTTACAAGGATTTTTTTTAAAACGTAATATTGTGAAATATTACGAATTAAAATAACTTTTCTATTATATAGTTTATTCCAGTTTAGCTGAATTTTCAGCATCATTACTCCAGTCTTCAGTGTCACATGATCCTTCAGAAATGATTCTAATATGCTTATTTGCTGCTCAAGAAACATTAATGTTGAGTTTTGAAACGGCTTGATATTTTTCGTAAAAAACAAATTTCAAGATTCTTTGAAAGTTCAAAAGCATTTATTTGAAACAGAAATATTTTGTAACATTTTAAATGTCTTTTTAATCAATGTGATGAGTTCTAGCTAAATAAAAATATTAATTTCTGTAGTGTATGTTAAGAAAAACCAGCTGCGAATGATGTTACACTGGCTTCAGATTTCAGCTTTTCAATTCATGTCAGAAAAGAGCGAGCGACCAAAGGGTTTAATCTTTAGGATTTTATTAAAATACCTTGTGGAATTTACCATCAGGTTACCATCACAAACATGATTGTTTTCTAATAAAAAAAGTAAACAAAAACAAAAGTAAAGCTTAAGAGCCTAGTTACAGGATTTTTTTTTTTTTTGTGTTGTTTTTACTTTTTTTGCAGTCTGGTGATGAGGGGGAGGGGGAAATCAATTCACAACAAAAAGAAGGTAAGAGAAAGGAATAAAAAGTTCACATGTTGTAAAAATACATTTCCCAACTTCAACGTTACACGCAGTTCTATTAAAACATTCATTCTTCTGTTGTTAGGTGTCAGTGCGACAAATACGCAAAAAGAAAGGGAGGAGGAAAGAGCGATAGAAAGGAAAAGTATCACTTAGAAAGACACTCACTGTTGAAAGATGGACTGTGTAAGAGAGCTCTGGAGATCTACAACACGATCTTCATTCGGATAGAGGGAGAGTGTAACTGGCGGCTGTAGGATATGTGTGTATAAGAACCCTGAGAGAGAAACTGACTGCTCCAAGTCCATATCATCTGTCCTCTCCAGCCTCCCTTCATGGACTAGATTTAACCACATCGGCGGCTCCTGAAAGGGTCTTTCATAGTGCCCGAGCATTTCACACCTTAAAGTCAAAGCCATTTGTGTTCTCTAGAAATATGCACCAAGCACACAGAGCAACGTATGGCTAAATAAAACAGCTTCCTCTCTCTTGCATGTGTGTTTGCAGGGGGAAGAGGAGAGGTTGGGGGTTTGTAGAGGAAAAACATATTCACCAAGCCCACCACAATCTACAACATTAAGGCAGCGCGGGGACCACATGACGAGAAACGGGATTCCTGGATGCTGAGGGTGAAGGTATCGAACGAGACTCTTCTTGAAATGTTTCAATACAACATGTTGAACACTGAATGACACAAACTAGATCTCATTTCTTGGTTTTAACACATAGCGCACATCTCATATCAAAGATGATGCCGACGGCAAAAGAAACACCACGATAATGCTAGAAGAAACTCGAAAAATTCAAAAACGTTGTAGTACAGAGAAATTTTACAGAGCAGCTATAAAGTGTTGACGAGAATAAAGGGGATCACTTCAGTCTAGGAAAAGCTGCACGTCAATCAAAATTCAACATCAAAACGTGGCCAATGGGGAAGCAAGGGGGAGGGGCCCGATAGGTACGACCATCCTATTATCATGCATTAATCCATGAGGATTGGCAATCGAGGACGACGGCCATCTGGGGACACTTACGATGACATCAGCTATCTAGAACGAACTGTTTTGTAGGCAGCAAATCGTCCCCAATCACACTACTGCCATTTCCAAATAGTTTCAGACCCCTCTTCTCCGTATATTAGCATACATGTCGACAAAGATGTGAAACTGTGCTCCTTTATACAGAAAATTACAAAAATCACAGATCAAGAACTTTCTAAAGCTAAAGCCTGAGATTCAAACTACATCTAAATGAAACAATAGTAATAGACATCCTATGCTTGAAGGAGGAAGAAAAAAAACAAAAAAAAAAAAAAAACAAAACAAAAAAAGCTTTATTTTGTCATTTGCAAAGAACTGAAGTACTGGATAAGCAGTCACACACTGTCACATACATGCAGACGCATACACACCCCCTCAGAAATAGGAACCTATGATCTAAAAAAGCTGTACAAAGCGAGAAAGATTTGAGCATACATTCAATATCTGTTACTGAGGTACTAGAAAGGCCTTTCTCTTCAGACAGAACGCTATCCCGAGACACTCTTCTACCTTCTTTGGAAAGCAACCAGTGACCTAGCTTTTACATTCTTTCCACCTTATCTTCTGTGCTCTAAATGGTGAAACGCAGAGAAAACAAAGGCTGATATCATAGAAGACGCCCATGCAGATGTCAAACGCAGGGTACGACCCGCTTTAACTGTGGCACAGAGCCGCCACATCACCCATCCTGAGAATCTGGAAGTGTGTAGATGAGTGACAGATGGAGCAGCCCACAACAGGTCTGTCCGAATCTCTGCTAAACCTTGACGAGAGGCTCGCTGTGCAACAATCGGCTGAGCGGGGATGAATTAATCAGCCCAAACCTGAACCTGAGGGGGAAAGCAAGTCATCACCACCTGCTGGCCATCAACTTTAATGCAGCCTCCGGAGCACATAAGCCCCAGCCTCACCTAAACCAGGACTTCCTCCCAAAAAGATGGATGAAGTTCCATTTGTTTATCAGGCCTGTATGAAAACGTATTACAAAGTGTATTAAGAGTTTAAGTGCCTTGTGGGAAGGAGGAAGGGCAGGCGAGTGCGCTACACAGTGATTTCATGGGAATTGACAGAGGGGGCGAGAGCGGAGATATGAAGGGTGGACAAGTGTGCCTCGCCGCGTCACAAAGAGAAGGCCTAATCGGAAAAGGAGGCACAAGGAGGAAGTACAGCAAGAGATAATTCAGGACAGAGAGAAGATATGGAAAACAAGGCAAATATTCTTCAAATGGCTAAGAATAAAAAAGGTGCCAATATTATCAGCTTAGCGATGGTGGATCTCAGTATGAGTCAAGGGGAGGTCAATGTTGTATGAACATTGTAAAAAGGGCATCTGTGTTTTGTTTTGTCTTTTTGGAGGGGGGTTAAGATGTGTCATATGTTTTGTTAAACCAGCTATGTTACACAGTTTGTCAAATGAATATGGCTTTGTTTGAAACTTGCATTTATGAAGATGGTTGCCTACGAGCAATCTCCCATCATCTAGCTGTTCACAAAGCAGCACAAGGGGCGACACAAAATAAAATGAAGTCAGCCATCACAAGACGATGGAATCTCACATATGCGATTTCAATGACACTGTTATGCAGACCTCAGGCATTACGGATGCTGTAAATCTTGTGACTTAAAGTGGAGCACATGATCAAACCCCCAACAGCTCTGGGGGTGAAGCTCTCTTGTTTTCTGAAAGGCAGAGAGAGAGAGAGAGAGAGAGAGAGAGAGAGAGAGAGAGAGAGAGAGTGAGAGTATGGACAATTCTAGATGTCTTCCACATGAAGAGAGAGTGAGAGGAACGTGAAACATCTGAGCTCTTCCCATGGACCGAGTTACTCTTAGCCACAGGCTATCACCATTAGCCTTGATCTCCGTTATTGAACACCAGCTGTGAAATAAGCACTGATGGCTGCTGAATTTAATCAAAGATGTTAGCCAGCTGTTACTCTGTTTTGATAATCAAACATTTGCTAAGATGGGACAGGTTGAGAAGGTTTTACAAATGTATACTAGGAGGAGGATGGGCAGGGGACAAAGGAAAGAAAACAAGGTCCATGCGTTTATTTCCACGCTGTTAAAACAGATTAGAAAAGAACAAATGTAAGAAACACTACTCAGAAACAAACTCCAACTAGTCCAGAGTAGATACAAAGCAAAGGAATTGGGATTTCGTAGCTTACAAATAGTGTGTATCAACCCAATTATTGAATCCTTGAGAGAGGTTATTGCTTTCTGCCAAAGTGATCAACGGAGGATACAGCGAGTGGAAACGAGGGGTACGTTTGGGGTAGAGGGTTTCACTCCTGGGTTTGTACATGTGTTCTGTTGGACTGGGGTGACCCAAGGTCACACTGAAAGCAAGGGGTGTCAATCCCCCTGGGTGAGGTGAAAGGGCATCAATCAGGGCAAAGATGGAATGTGCTGGGATGCTATTGGTCGGAAGGGATGTCTCTGTCCGCCTCTGCCTTGGAGGGTTGCCCGGGCGATGGGGTATGAGGCGGGTGTGAGACCGGGGCGATGGCGTGGGCCAGGGGCAGAGATCCAGCCACAATGCCCTCAACTCCTGCCCCGGCTCCAGGCAGCCCACCCGCTGCTACACCGATCAGCCCTGCAGGGAACCTACAACAGAAACACAGTCAGTGGTCACGCTCTTAAACATGTTGACATACTGTAGGAACACAAATAGCAGTCAGGACAGAGGTGTAGTCACCTATAGGCTGCAGCTCCATTGAGTTCAGAGTGCACGGTGGTGGCCTCCATAGACGGCCACTGAGAGGCTGCCATCAAATACTCCTTATTCACACAGTTCTTCAGACTGTCCGGGATGCGACCTGCATGGACACAAGAGAGCCTGGACAATGAATGAAAGCCTCACATCAAAGACACAGGCTGTGGTTAATCAGTCATTCATACAGCGTCAACACAAGAAAGGGTGATATACTGTCAGGGCTTTATAGGTGATTTTAAGGTGTTAGAACCAGCTAAGAAAATGTCTTTGATTGAATTGGGAGTATTTTAACCTCCATTTCCTTACTGATTTCTAAAATTACTCCACAGACATATGATATTGTGACAGGTGATGACGCCAAAAACACCAGCATACAAAAACTGTTACGAAAAACAAGGCCATTTTAACTTGGGATGTGCGAGACTATTTTCAACTGTTTTGGCCACACATAATATTACACATACATACAAATTTGTTTTTAAAAAAAACAAGCAAATTTAATTCACAAAAATACTGTCTAGTACTGTCCTACTTTACTTAAAGGGTTAGTTCACTCAAATTACAATTCTGTCATTTATTACTCACCCTCATGTCGTTCCACACCCGTAAGACCTTCGTTCATCTTCGGAACACTAAGATATTTTTGATAAAATCCAATGCCTCACTGAGGCCTGCATTGCCAGCAAGACAAATGACACTTTCAATGGCCAGAAAGTCATTGAGGTCCGAAGATGAACAAGGGTCTTACGGGTGTGGAACGACATGAGGGTGAGTAATGACAGAATTGTCATTTTTGGGTGAACTAACCCCTTAACATAAACACAAATTATACAAATATGACTAATACTGACGAATAACTAGGCCTATAAAGGGAAGGCTATTAAATAGCAGTCCCAAACTAGTTTTTGTTAATACAATAAAGTGGGTAAGTTGGCATGAGCCACCGGTAATTTTAAAATATACAAAACACCAAGTAAAAATTATTTCTCATTTTGGGGTTACAGAAACAACAGCTTCATTAAAAATCTTTTAAGTCAACTGAAAAATAAAGAATAAAGAAACAGAGTTCAATCTATCACAAGTCAATTTTACCAATTTTTAATTTCAAAAGAGATGAAATTGCAGACACTGAAACTTCCTACTGATTTAAAAAAAAAAAATTATATAAAACATTTCTGTAGTTAAATTGCCAATAGTGTGGCTGTGTATTTCTTTGATGATCAGTTGATCATCCATTTTCTTTTTTTATATTGCCTTGTTATGAGAATGCAAATTTCAGTTGGCTATTTCACACTGTGTTGTGTGCTTTAGTGATAATCTTCATCTGTCCATCGACAAAAACCTGCTGCAGCCCAATTATAAGTGCACGTTTAAGGTTACTTAAAGGTGGAGTAAGTAGTTTTTCAAAAACACTGTTTGGAAGTTAGTCAGCCGACACCAACAATAAACGTGTAACCAATCAGCATTAGGGGGCATATGATGGTCGAGGAGACAGAACAAGCAAGAGGGAGATTTGAAGAAAAAAAAAAAAAAAAAAAATACTGCAGAAAGAGAGATAAGACAATACAAAAGAGCTCAAAAGAATATCACTGGAATGAAGGTTTATGACCGATCAAGCGCTTTAGGACCCGCGTTAATATTTAAAGCTTTCCAGCGCTGGAGAGAGCTGAGCGTGAAGGCCTGAAAACAGATGCGGAGGCTTCTTTGATTCCGCTTCACATGTGAGTAACACTGGGTTTGAGTGTCATTGATTGTCTGGAGCTGCTGTGCTGTTGGCGACTAACAACAAACAGTTTGTATTTACTCTTGTGTACTGTACGTTCATTTTTGTGCTTCCTTGTCATTCATCCATCATCTACTCTATTTTTTCCTGAAGCATTTTGTTGTGCATCAGCTGTGATGAACAGACATCCACTCTCACAATGCGTGTGTAACACAGGCCAGCTACTGAGAGTTGTGCAGGTAAACCACTGCGCAGTGAGGACCGCTAGAGAATGCGGTGTTTAGTGTCGTTGTTAATGCTCTCGCTATGCCTGCCAGCAGTGATCGGGCCGGGGTTCGAGACCAAATCGGAGCAGGGTGGTTAGGATTGGAGTTTGAGTTTTGGAGGCAGAGCAATGAAGAGAGGGGTTTGTTTGGGTTGATTTCAAATATCAACAATGTCCAACAGTGTTTTTGAAAATCTACTTACCCCTCCTTTAACTACTTTGTATTACTCGTTTATTCTATGATAAGTGTTGCAAAGCATGTCAAACACACATAGAAGAAAATAAGTGAATCTTCCTGCAAAGCATTTTATCGAGCAGATATTCACAGCAGGCACAGGCAGATAATGAACACCTGGTGTTTTCTGACCTGTGATGGCTCTGCGCACCTCCCGCGCCGCCTCCTCTCTGGCCTCAATGGAGGCCTGTTCACTGTACCAGGATGTGTGTGGGGTACAGATAAGATTTGGGGCGTCCTTCAGTGGGCCCTGAGAGAAACTGGTAAAGAAAATGGGGTTAGTGTCATATTAGGGGAGAAAAACAAAAACAATAAGGGGGGTTTCACAGGCAAATCGTTGAATGTGGATTATAAAATTATGCGATTATAAAATAATGAAATCAAAGAGGAAACTTGTTTCTCTCACCTGAAGGGCTCTGCCTCATGGACGTCCAGGGCAGCTCCCCGTATTCTGCCCTCTTTCAGAGCCTGGGCCAAAGCTTTCTCATCCACCAGTCCACCACGCGCAGTGTTCACTAGGAAGGCGCCCTGGCGCATCTACACACAAAAAGCAATGATTTACATGAAAAGAAAGACAAATATAGTGTATTATCACACTTAGATTCCGCATCAATCTCTTGACACAACAGAGGTGTATTCCATAAAGCGGGTTACGCGACATACCCGGGTAAAGACCGATAATAAAATAGATACCTCAACTTCGGGTTCCAAAAACTGAGGTAACTTTTAGGGTATGCAAGTAGACATAGCAATTTATTCTCTGAACATAACGCAAGTTTATTTCAGAGGTATTTAGTGCATGTGTGCCCTATTGATGAGGCTCCATGGGATTTCACACAGTATTATAGTTACATTGTTTTTTTTCTTTAATTATAAAGCAGTATTATATTATTTATTTTACTCTATATTTTTTATTTGCATCATCGCAAATTTGCATTCCTAATTATTTTTCAACATAGTGCTTTCATAATGCATTTCTATAAAAAATATACATGATGCATCTTAACTTACAAATATAGAAGCAAAATGACAAAAAAAACAACAGCCATATCTTTCTAGCAGACACTGTTTTTAGTTCAACCAGTCTTTCTATAATTTATGCATTTAGCATCAAGAAACAATATAATTCTAGTTGAAAGTTCAAATAAACTGATTAAAGATAAAAACATAAGATTAAACAATTGCACAATCACCCAGCAGGTGGTGATATGCACAACGACTGTAAAATTGCCATTAAACAAAAGAAGAAAGAAGTAGTATGTTGCACTTCTACATAGTGTCCATTTCCACGTTGACTCCTATATTTGACACGCTGTTGAGAATGTCTTTGTGTGTTTACCATGAACAGAGTTAAAATGAACTTACTCCCAGGCACATTTCTGGAACTTCTTTTAGGTTCTTTAGTACAAAGAGAATAATGTTTTTGTGTCTGCCACAGATGTGTTGGAAGAGTAACCTTTTCCCATTTATCTTGGGAATAAACTTGTGCAGTTTACTTCTACAAATTGGGCCAGATTGCCTTCATACCAACTGTGAGCAGTACTTCAGTCCACATGAACATAATACAGTCCTCCATTTTCAAGAATTGGGTGCGGTCCCATTGCGTAAACCCAAATTCAGAAAACAGCTTTCACAGGAAGCAAATGAATCAAACTGATGTCAAACAGACCCAGGTCCATACCAAAAGCAGTCAGGGAACTGAACGGCTTCAACAGTACTGTTAAATAAGAGTGTTAGTGGAGAACTGCATTTGTACCTGTTTGATGGTGAAGTCATTGATGAGGTGGTGGTTGTGTTCATTTAGGCTGCAGTGTAGCGAGACACAGTCCGAGTGGATGAGCAGGTCCTGTAGTGTCGCCATGCGCTGGAGCCCTAGTGATCGCTCCACCCCATCCGGCAGGTACGGGTCATAGAAAATCACTCCAAACCCAAAGGCCTTTGCCCTCAGAGCAACTGCCTGGCCCACACGTCCTAAAAACAGCCATCACAAAAAACTGAGTTCAGCTGACCACATTACTAATCTCTAATCAGTTAAAACCCGAGATTAGATTGAGGTTCATAAAATTACTCACTCACGATTCATTTTAAGGCAAGAAACCCCAGGCGAAGAGAGTAAAATAAAAATTAACTAACATGCATCAAACTTCCCCAGTTAACGGTTCACATTAAGAATTGCATTTTTTGTAAAACAAGTTTTCTGAAATGTTATGTTTAAATATGCAAATTAGGGCTGCATGATATATAAAAATTATCAGAATAACGCAAATGTACATAATCGCAATGGCTTTGATAGCTGAATGATTTTAATACATAAGATTACAAAAAGTCTAATTATTAGGTCAACGCATACTCACATGACTGTTGTGTGCGACATGCTTAAGGTTATTAGGTGCAATAAGCGAAGTACTCACACGCACAGGAAGCGGCCTCTCTGACAGCACGTAATCAATTTCAGTTATCTTCCGCTGCTTATATGGCCAAATACACACAAAATGGTCAAAATGCCCATCTTGGTGAGTATTCATGTAAACAGTTATGTCTTAAGTGGAGTAAACAGCAGAAAGAAAGTGTGTGTGTGACAATATATTGGATCTGTGCATCTCAAAGTGACAGCAGCCTAATAAACCTGCTTCTGTCTGTGTGCTTAATGTTTATCAAATAACAATAGAAAGAAAAATCACTCATTGCTCTTGACGGAATAACTTTTGTAGTAAGAATCAGTGTATATTTAATTCATACAGTGAAAACTAAGTAGTAGAGATGCACCAATACTAAATTTCTCAGCCGATTATGCAGAATGATATCTGCCAATAATTTGATTTTTCTTAAGGACAAAGCCTCCCAAATAATGTCAAAAGGATACAGTTAATAACAGAGGTATTATATTCCACTGCTATTTATTTTCAGATATAAAAATTACACTCAAATAAAAACTAAAAATATTTGTATACAACTCAGTTGCACTTAAGGTAGTTTTCATAATCACTTGTCTTCATGGCAAATTTATTTAAACATCAAACATACATACATAGAAATATGTATATATAAAAACAGTAATTAAGCTCCTCTCTAGTGTTTTTTTATTTTTACTATAGCTAACTAACAAACTGTGAATATCAGATAACTTTCCTGAGGTTAAGTGACAATGTTTCACAAGCTGTTTTATTGGCATCTTTCCACAGTTGAAACAGATTGAGTGATTACATGAGACAGATTACGGTTGTACTTTATCTTTCAACATACCTGATATTCATGCATGTTTTCTGAGATATAACTTGTATTAAAGCGGAAGAAAAGACTTGCACTATGCACTGCCACTTCAAACTGAGGCACTACAGTCATCTGTCACAGCACATTTAAAGGGATAGTTCACCCAAAAATGGAAATTCTGTCATCATTTACTCACCCTCAAGTTGTTCCAAACCTGTATGAATTTCTTTCTTCTGCTGAACGCAAAAGATGATATTTTGAGGAGTGTCGGTAACCAAACAGTTTTTTCTTTTTTTTTTCCCCCATACCAAACTTGAGGGCAAGTAAATGATGACAATTTTCATTTTTGGGTGAACTATCCCTTTAAGAGCATCAGAATGCCATTTATTGTTTGAATTATGTGATAAAATGGACAGAATTTGAAAGAGGAGACGGTTTCTTTCAGAAGTAAAGCACAAAGCTCTTTGCAATTATTGGATGGCACCCTAAAAATTATGTTTGGTGTAGGGAAAAACCATGGGCCTGGAATCCCTGGCTTGAACTACTGGCGTTTCATAGGTTCAAATAGAGCTGGCTTTTATGTAGCTATTTTTTAACTGTTAATGCATTATCATCACATTAACTTGCCCTAAATTCAACAAGAGAGATTTTCTTTGAGTGGTTGCAGTCTGACAGGTTTTTCTGCACCCTTTTGATTGACAGGATATAACCAGCCCTTATCATTGACAGATTTTAAACAATCGACCAATGGCTGATAGTGAAAATGACTTATCGACTGATAACGATTAGTGGCTGATATATCTGTCTACTAAGAAGTGTGTAATATTTTTCATTTCATTATTCAAATACTGTCGTTAATTAAACCTGATGTAGTTGGGTTTACACTGGCGTTAAAATAAAACATACTTTTTATGTAATGCTACAGTAAAACATTGCTGTTCACTTACAGAAGTTAAACAAGAAGAATGTGAAACATGCTGGTTATATCATTTTAAGATTTTAAAGTCCCCTTGTAGTCATGCCTTAAAATAGCTTAAATGTATTTCTACACCCTTGCCTCATTTATTATATGCAGATATATGAATATGCTAATTAGCCCCACCTCCACTCACTCACACAAGCTCAAGAGATCCACTCTGTGAACTTACTGAGGTAAGCGCTGCACAATGGTATCACTTTTTACAACGCCAGACACATAGCGGTAATTAATATGATTAACCTTTTGCTTGACTACATTATCAAACAGCTAATAATGTGTTACACAAACCATGTTTCCGTTCACGAGTCAGACAGCTGTCTTCTAACAATCAGTATCCGTAAAAACGCTTTGAACACCTTAACGTCAGTGGAGAAAGGCATACAGTTCATCATAACATATATCATGCACCAGCTATATTGCCTAATCTACCCGAATTTTTATATCAACAGAAAAATATATCAGGATATATTCTCTAGACTAGAGACTCTCCTGCTTTAGAGCGGTCATGGTTAATGATATGCTAAAGCCCGCCGGAACACTGACATGATTGATTACAAGGTAGTTTGTGACATCAGAAACACAATTTCAAACCACGGGTTTTTCACTGCAGTTTTAAATAGAAAATACTCAGCAAAGGTGTTGACTTATGAATTTGCACATGGTTTGTCTTAAAGCATATTAAAAACACCACATAGACAAACAAACAACATTAAAAAAATTCATTTTCACCACAGAGGGACTTTAAATATATATTACACAAAGCATCATCATATCGCATATTGCATTTTTCTTCAATATTGTGCAGCCCTAATGCAAATTAAGCATGATCTAAATTAATATGTACTAATTTGTATGCATTTCCAGAGCAGAAATCTGAGCATTGGATAAATCCCAATTCTTGTTACATTTTAATGATATACTAGAGTTAAAGGTTTTTACAGAAGGGATTTTGGATCTCTTAACACTCCATAAATCATATAATACAGTCAGAAGGAACAATACTGTATAGTTTTAAGTGCTGCTGAAGTGGAGATTTCTGTCTCAGCATATGAGAAAAACCTAATTTTGAGAAAACCACCTTTAAAGACATTTATTGTAATTGAAATCAACAGACACAAAAATAAACAAGAGTATTTTGGATGTTTCCTTTCCACTAGTCTGAAACAACATTACGAAAAACAAAATAGCCCAAAATCTCAAAACTGTCCAGTACATAGGGCTGTCGCAAAAAACGCAATATCGTAATACCACGCTATGACGAGCCAACCGCAGAGGACTGCAAAAACCGCAGCAACCGCGATATCTGCACGTTTTCTATTTTTTTTTGAAAGGTTATGTCCTTCTCATTTTACACCATGCATGTGTACAAAATATTACAAAAGTTAATAATGATAGCATAATGTGTACCATGGTGATTTGTACAGAGGTTCCATAGATTTGCAATAAACAAGTATAGCGAAATCTCTGCCTTAGCATTGTCGCATTACTGGTCAGCTGAACCTTATAAAGTGGCGCTCAAAGTTAAAATGAGTTTCTTTACATCTCTCTTTGAATGAATCAGCGTTTTTGAACGTGTAGTTGATTTAACTGTTTAAAGACCCAAAAACAGTCCCTTGCCGCCACCTTGTGGCAAAACAATGTAACTGCACTGACTAACAGCCCGTCCAGAACGCGCAGATGAGTAGCTCTGCTTATACTCATGAAATATCAGCAGAAAAAGTCTCGTTTAGTCAGATTCGAGGATCGGAAATAACAATTTTACATATAAGAATAGCCCTATGATTTTATTGACAGGTTGATGTAAAAAAATTAGGGTCTACATAACAGAACATTCTCTTCCATTTACTTCACTTCCTGTTTCAACGCTCTATTTAGTTTCGTTATTGAAAATGACCTCGTTATATATATAGCGGTAATACTGCATATCGCATTGTTGAGCCACCCAAAAATAGACACCCCTACCAGTGCATGATTTTTTTTTTTTTTTTTGTAGCGTCTGGATTGTCTTCTTTAGTGAATTAATATTTAAAGAAATTATATTGTAGTCACCTTGTCACCAATAGAACTGATTCATTCAAAAAGCCTTGGTTTTCCTGCCAGCCCTGATTTAATCATATCAGGACTCACCCAGTCCGATGATGCCCAATGTTTCCCCTCGAATACGCGCAGCGCCTCCAGCCACCTCCCGAATCTGCTCCACGCTGGAGGCACGGGTACCCTCGCGTAGAGCCTGATGCATCCAGGTGACGCGACGGTACAGATTCAGAATTAGACACATGGCAGTGTCTGCCGTCTCCTCCACCGATGCGGCTGGCACATTACACACTGCTATACCTGTTTAAAACAGAGAACCAGTTTAAACGGTCAGTCTGACTGAAACTCGTTCAATAAAACATGATCATTTCACAACGCAGGAACAAAACTCACCCAGCTCTGCTGCAGCTTTTATATCAACATTGTCAAATCCACTGCCAATCCTCACAATGACCCGAAGACCTTTGAATTTGTCCAGGTCGTCTCGCGAGAGCGTAATGGTGTGGTAGAGCAAAGCACCAACAGCCTCATTTAGGACCTGCAGCAGAACAAATAACCATGAAACGGACTGAATAAAAGCCTTAGATATGGGCACAGCCTGTGACATTACCTTTTCATGGATTTCTTGGGTGGACTGGGCATCACAAAAGGCCACAGTGGCCACATCCTTCAGGATGGGCATCTCCACAGTACAGTCCCGCCCATCCAGCAATGCCACCAGAGGACGAGGGTGCATGGGCCCATTGAGGATGGGTGGTCGAATACCTGCAGGACACCAAAATCACCTTAATTAATCATTTCTTACACGTAATGGAAACTGAACTTGTTCATCAAATGACCACAATTCTCATCACAAACACCATGGGTACTTTATATGAACCTACAAGCAAACATTTTAAAACCATTACAGTAAAGCAGCACCAATAAGAACAAAGCTTATGGATACTAGTCATGTTAATAAACAACAGCAGCATCTGCCATCGTTTGCAACATTAACTTCAAGGTTCATTATATCAGATTAGCAGATTAAGCAGCATTAAATAAATTCATCCTGTAAAAACATCCTAAAATGCATTATGAAAGGCAAAACCGAGTATTCTGAAGCCTTTCAAGACTATCAGCATTTCTTTTTACCAAACACATGACGGATGATTTACGTCAAGAATCGTCCATATCAAATGACATTAAACTATTACAAAGCTAGAAGAGAATTTCATAATTTTTTTGAACGTTGAAACTATTTTATGATTGTTACTATTATGAGGCAAGACAACAGCTAACAACTCCAGGGTCCAACCCAACCCCCCCAACCTGACAAACGAAAGTGTGAGCAGGGGACAGAGGGAGGGAAGGAGATGAGGAAAGGGGGCAGGGAGTCTTCACATGACTCATAATGACCTACATTCAGCAGACTGGAAGCTAAATTATCTTTGTCTCCATACTGCTAAACCATCACTAACTACTTCAGGTCTAATACATAAAAGATGAAAATATCTAAATGTAATAGAAAAAAAAAAGAAAAAAGAAAAAAAAAAAAAAAAATCAGGAAAACAAGCTTATTTTTTGTTGTTAAACAGTTTGCACAATAAAACCTGAATGGAGCCATACAAATGCATATCAACATTTTTAGATGTTGCATCATAACTTATTTGAATGAGAGTTGAAGTGAAAGTTCACACAAAAAATTAAAATTGTCATTATTTACAGACCCTCACATCATTCCCAAATTTCTTTCTTCTCTGGTAAAAGAACATAATTATTACCATTAACAGTTTGGTTACCAGCATTCTTCACATTAACTTCTATTGTATGGACAAAAAACATTGAGAATTTTTTTTTTTTTTTTTGTGATCCATAGAATAACATCAGTCATACATGTTTGTAGTAATTAGGGTGAGAAAATGTCTCATTTGTCGGTGAACTAACCCATGTGTTCAAAATAATTTACCTTTTGAGAGCCCTGCATTCTAACCCATCACACTCCATCTAGCTGTAGTTTAGCACATCTCTATTTAGAGAAGTGTTTTCACTTAAGGTAACTTCATCAAGGTTTAAAAGTTATTTAACAATCAACAGCAAGTACATTCAAAGTAACTGTTAATATAAATGGAAAATATAGGGCTGTCACGATTCCTCGATTGGAGTATTAGATTTTAAATAAAAATCCTCAAACTGCAATTTACCTGTGTCTATTAACTGGAAATATACCAGAAGTGGTGCATTACCTGGACAAAAACCCATGAACCGCATTATTAGAACATTTTCTAAAGCTGCACAATATATTAAAACCATTTAAAAATAAAAATCATACTATAGCATAGCACTAAAGTGAATTCAAGAATGGCTCCATTCACAGAGTAATCGACCAATTACTTTATTATCAAAATTATCATTAGTGACAGCCCTAGTAAAATACATTTCAAACAGTTACGCTTTAAACTTCTTGCAGTGAGTTTCAGTGCGATAATCTCAAGATCTCTGTTGAAACATCTTATAAGCTATTGCACAACTTCCATATTTAGCACATTAATTAGCTTCCTATCTATTAGTTACACTACTTAAGGTCTGAGCTTTCCTTCCATATTTCATCAAGTGTCTAGTGGTCCATTTTGAATATGTGTAGATTTGAGCATGCCTAGTAAGAACCTGTCACAGATGCACATGCAAGCACTATATTGTAAACACTGATTTTAGATTGAACTGTGAGGTGCAGACATGCTACAGAACGATGCAGTATAGCATCATTACAAGGCAAAAGGCCAAATTCAAGAGGATTTGTCATACAGACTAAAGTGTCATTCAACTTTAGATTCAAATAGGGCTGCAACGATTAATCGCGATTAATCGTTTGCAAAATAAAAGTCTGTGTTTACATAATATATATGTGTGTGTTCTGTGTATTATAATTATGTATATATAAATACACACACATTCATGTATATATTTGAGAAAAATGTTATATTTATATATAAAATATTTATGTTTATATGTAATATAAAAAATATATAAATATATATATATTTATAATACATGCATATATTTCTAAACTTTATACCTGTGTGTGTATTTATATATACATCATTATTATACACAGAACACACACATAAATTACATAAACACAGACTTTTATTTTGCAAACGATTAATCGCGATTAATCGTTGCAGCCCTACATTCAAACAGCCATATCAGAAAGCTGCACTATATTTACTGCATATACGGCACAAGATAGGGACAGTCTTCAAAGCAAATATTTTAGTACACAGTCACAAATGACTGTAAAAAAGGAGAAGTGATGTAATTTGTTCATAGTTGAAAGCACTTTTTTTTTAAATTAGCAGGGTAAAAAGCTGACATCAGACAATAAGGAATTTCTGCCTGTTACAGCCAAACGCAGAACAACAACAGGAAGGACATTTCTGAGCAAACGAAAAAACAAATCCAGCCTGAGAAGAATTTCCGAAATGTACAGTTCTTAGGAAGAGACAGGAAAGGATGCAAGAGGAGAACTTAATTGATCTGTATCATCAGATTCCCATCATGCATCAGGATGTTCTGTGTACCACGATCATTAACCTGCATTACATAACGAACAGTGTTTTAAACGGCAAAATTCATTAATCTGACCATTTTAAGAGGAATTAAGAGATGCCGTTCAGGGAATGGGAATGCAATGCCTGAAAGTATCGCATAACAAGATGTGAGATTTTGCTTGTCATATAATTATGATCTCATTATCACACTCGTCTAAGAACAGCTGTGGGGGAAAAAAAAGGTGTTAAACTGTTCATCCAATAACTCACAAACCCCAAAACCTATTTCTACTGAACGATGCTCGTGTAAAACTGATCCGAACAGCCATGTTCTACGATTTTAAGACCCAACGCCCCCCTTCCATCACTGACAGGTGCTGCTGCACTGGAGGCTGAGATGGGGGTGGGGTAAGACGCCTCCGTGACGTTCACCAACACGCACTCTCATGCTATCACACTCCTGTGCACAGCTAATGATTAAGGAGAGTGCCATAACGAGACCTTAAAGACAAATATTTGCACTCTTTCCCTCCAAATCAATGCTTTGTGGAAACACACACACTGCGTGATGGCAGTACAGAGCGTGAGTGGAATAAACATAATACATAAAACAAGAAAGATGCAGAAGAATAAAATGGCTGAGCAGCAAAATTCAGAGTCTGCGGTGCTCTCGCAAGGAACAATGCAAACACTTATTGCTGTAGGGTCACTGCGAGAACGGCGCTGAGAGCACAGATGCCGTGCGTTGAGTCTGCGCCAGGATGCATGAGAAAGAGAGAGGGCCGCAATACAAGCATGGCCATGCAAACAATGCCATTCATTCAGTGCTCATTTCTCCTCTGCTTCACCCCCCTCCCAAACCTTCTCTCGCTCTCCCTCCCTCGCCATTTCACCCCCCACATGGTCCTCACACGCACACACGGTCTCAAGGAGAGGGGGGGAAGGGTGGGTGGATGATAATACAGCTGCACCACACCCTGCCTCCTGCTTGGCCAACACACACACACACTCTTGCTCAAGCTGCAAGGACATGCACTAGAAGCGGCAAAAGGAAAATTACGCCCGCTGCTGACACCACACCCATATGAATTACTCGCACTGCATCTTCAAGGCGACTCACACACACATACACATAACATCAAGCAGGTACACGAAGGTCCAAACCTTGCATCATGAAATCCACTCGCCTGTCTTCTCTCCCCTCCTCTCCTTCTATCGCTCTCTCTCCACCCTTTACAATCAGTGTCAGGCTGTTTTTGCCTGGCAGACACCCATCTCCCATGTCATCCACACTGGCCCCTCCCCCACGGTGGTGGTCCAATCACAGGCCTGGACTTTGAGCGCCGGCCAACCAGCACAAACCTCCACGGCATTGACAAGCAGCACTAGAGGCAGTTAGGCAGTTGTTGTTTTTTAAAGAGACAGTCTTGTTCTGCTCACATCTACATGACCTCTCTCTTCCAAAGAAACGCCTCCGTTATCCTCTTCACCCGCCCCCTAGCTCTCTCTTTTGCTGTCACTTGGATAAATATCACTGCCATCTGCAGCTGTAGACATAAAACTGGGCTTAAATATCAGGAAAATTATCAGCGGAGATCATTTATAAAAAAAATAAATAAATAAATATAAAAAAAATTAAAAAACGCACTGCCTGAGCTGATGACATTAATGATTTTCTTATAGAATGTAATCTGCAAACAAAACTTGTTTTGCATAATAATAAAGTTTAACCCGAGGCAACTGCTGATGAGAGTGAAGCAGCCAGTTACAATCTCTATGTAAATTGCATAATGGCACAAGACACTCTCCCTATTTGAATTAGCATTTAAACGGTCACAATTAGGGGTGTAACGGTACACAAACATGACGGTTCGGTACGTATCTCAGTTATGATTTCACGGTTCGGTACAGGAGGGGGAAGAAAAATAAAAAAAAATTCAAATGTTTTTAACAATTGTCTGTTTAAATAAATTCAAATAGAATTAAAATTAAGGATAAAAAAAAACTAGCTTAGCTAATGCTGTAAACTATATAGGGAGCCCTTACTCACACACACTACTATAAAAGGTTACAATTAACAACAGAGGCCAAATTATTAAATTAAGTTGCTATTTGTCTTTAGATATAATAATAAACACTCAAATTAAAAAACGTGTAAAACTGCACACAAGGCAGGTTTTGCATTAACTTCTAAATCTAATTATAAAGTTTTCTACTCCAATTCTTTTACCCAGTGCTGTCGTAATTTATTAACACATACTTTAAATAATCAAGACATTACTAACAGGTAAATTAAATATAATGAATATATGAGCTAATGTAGTGCACATATTTAATGATAATGCTCCTTTCTAGAACAAATTTTTCAGGTGAACTAACATGCTGTCGACACTAAATGCCTGAGGTAAATATAATGCCATGTGAGATATTATTCTCAAGCTGTTTTACTGATATCTTTCCACAGTTGAAACACTGGTTGAAAGAGTACATAAACATTTCAATCTATACGTCTCTTCTTCTGCACATTTTACTGGTAGCAAACAGCATTGCATTACCGTGTGCACTTCTTCTAGATTGGAGTGTGGATCACCTATGACTGACTGTATATGTTGTGTGACTGCGTGTATCAAACTGACGGTTCAGGATGAATACATGTACCATTACACCCAATTAAGCAATAAAATACAAGAGGCTGTAATATATGGTTAATACTGTCATTGCAAAGAGCACAATGTGAGCTAATACTGGAAATCGAGAACCATTTTTTATTTTGTTCTGGAACAGCCTTTGGTCAATGTGGAATTCTTTAAAATTAATAAAGCGTTGTTAACAGCGAGAAGTTATCCGTTATTTACTAGATTTTGAGATGTGGTTGTTGCACTCAAAAATAGAGGCAGATTAACATGAGCTTGCAGGGGCGAGTTTAAGCAACGAAGGCCTTGTCCACACTAATATATTTTTGTAAAAAAAAAAAACAAAACAAAAAAAAAACAAAAAAAACATTTTTCTCTCCATTTTGGCCTTCCATCTACACAGATATGTGTTTTTGTCCTGCAAAGTGGATAAATTTGAAAACAGGCGTTTGAAAATGATGACGCATGTTTAGTCATGTGACACAAATAGAACCGATAGATATGCATGTTTTATATCGATATTGTGCCCGTTAGGTGCGATTCACTTCCACATGATGCTAAAATGTCACTTTGCACACTTTTCATATCACAGTCCAGCAAAGATGACGGAAAATTTAGTTGCAGTTGCGGTCCTGCTGCAAAACATGAAAGCAGTTGCGTTGTAGACCGAACATATAATGGTGACTGAGTGCGACATCAGTGAATGGTGAGATATTTTGCTAAATAAAATGATCCTGCCAGAAGAATTACGTGATCATTTCATTGTCTATTCCATCTGTATCATCTCAGTGAGCTTTTATGAGGGTTCACGCACGTGCAGTAAGGTGAATTTAGCATTTTCCAATGTTTCAGTGTGGATGAGAAACTTTTGAAAAACGCTAGCGTGGATGAAGAGCATTTTTAAATGAAAACGCTTTCAACGTTTTCAAATGTATCCGGATTAATGTAGACGTAGCCCAAATGATTACAGAAGTCCTGCATACATCTCCAGTCTGTTTGCACAGGAAGATCCATTTATGACATTGTGATCAAAAATTTTAAAAACATATGCATGGAAGAACAGTTTATGATCAATAAGAAAATAGAGTGAAATTTCATTCCATGCCGACTAAGTAAAAATCATATGAGCTGCAAAACAATTATTTAACAGGTATCCTTCATGACATGAACAGCAAGGTTCAAATAACAGGACACGCAAATACAGGCCAATACCTAAAAAAAATAATAAATAAAAATAATTTAAAAATTACACGGCATGTAGTGTAGCAAGAGGGTTCCCGAATTTTCTTATCAATTGCAAAAGCAGAATTGCAAGAGGGTTCCCGAATTTTCTTGTCAACCAATTGCAAATTGATGCAGAATTGCAAGAGGGTTCCCGAATTTTCTTGTCAATCAATTGCAAATTGATGCAGAATTACATGCAGAGTTAATCTAATAGTCATGCTTATCTTGAAGTATTGCCATAGATACCACACATTTTATGGATCTGATCACACAACTTCAACCCATTAAACACTGGGTCCACAAATTAGGATCTATTCAAATTTTAGTGAGCAGGTCTAATATCATCATCATCTACATTTTGTGTGGAGTTTCTCTTCGATGTTGAGCCGAAAACATAAAGGGGACTGCAATATAAAGCACACTGACTCATTAATATACAGCCTACTCCGGTCCCACTTTATATTAAGTGGCCTTAACTACTATGTACTTACATCAAAAACTAAGTACAATGTACTTATTGGGTTCATATTGAATTGCAAAACACTTATGCTGCTATTGAGGGGGATACGGGTAAGGTTAGTGAAAGCTTTGGTGGTATGGGTAGGTTTAAGGGGAGGGGTAAGGGTTAAGGGATGGGTCAACAGTGTAATTATAAATGTAATTACAGAAATTAATTACAGATGTAATTACATGCAGGTGTTTTTAAAATATAAGTACAATGTAAAAACATGTATGTTCACAATAAGTGCATTATATCAAATGATTAATTCAAATGGAAGTATGCAGTAGTTAAGGCCACTTAATATAAAGTGGGTCCCCTACTCCTTTTGTGTTCATTACACACCTCCAATTGTGCATCTTTAAGAGATGAGACTATGTTCGCTAGGGCTGCCCCCTAAAAGACGACTAACCGTTGACAAGAAGAGGCATAGTCGACCAAAATTTGAATGTCGGTAAGTCGATGAAGAAAAAAAAAAACAAACACAGGAAGTGGCGAAATCACGCAGTCTGTCACGGACATATTGTTAACGGGAAGGAAATCCAAACATTTGCCTATCATTCATCAACCTCAAATATGGCTTATCACTTGAAACAAGTCCGCACACTCTAATGTTAACCTTGATAAATGTGCACTATTTGTTTGTGTGGAATCGGAGCACGCTTACTGCATGACATGGAGGCGCTGGTGCGATTACTTGCATTTAAAATACTCCGTCATACAGATAAGAATTCAACATTCGAAACTGTAAACGGTTTGCTTTTATTTCTGTAAACTCACAACAACAACAAAACGTTGTGCTTTTGTAAAATAATGAAAACAAACAGGACACGCTTTCCGCTGTCTCGGTCTCAAGTGGACTTGAGCGCGTCACAAAAATGAACTGAAACCATATACTTGCCTCACAGACATGAGATATATGGAAAGCTTGAAAGGTCTACTTTCAAATCAACAGATTCAAATTTAAAACAAATATTCTCAGATTATGTAATCTGAAGGAAATGTGCATACAGGCACTTCCATTGCTGCGGAGATGACGAGTCAGCATCGTCAACTTCATCTCTGCAGCCGAAAACACAAAAAACACTAGATTATCAATAAATTATTGAATTGTTTTGTCTCCTCCTGTTTTTTCATGCCATATTCATGATTATTATGTTTGCCGGAGTGCTGCTGCAAGCTTTACGTGTGCATTCGGGCACTGACTAGGCTATGTTAAAGGCTCATTAATATGATTTATTTGGTTTACTAATATAAATGCACGATTAGTCGTCTAATCGCTTAAATGAATGACTACTAGTCGACTAGAAAAATCTTTAGTCAAGGGCACCCGTAATGTTCGCCAAACCTAAAGAGAACTAGCATTCCCTGGATTTTATGAAAGTGGCAGAAAATGGACAGGAGTTTCATTTAGTAGTAATGTACTATTTAATAAAGTACACACAGGAACTGTTTTTTAATAACAGTAGTGTGAGTCTGAGCTGCTCGTGCCGTCCCTGCACAAACAGGAAGGAGAAAAAGATAAGAGAACAGAGCTCAAACTGTCTAACAACTACATTACCAGGCACACATTTGCCCATCCATCACTCAGTGTGTGTTAGTTCACGTATTACACTGACACTCTGACAGGGACAGACAAGATTTACACGGACACACATGAATAATAAATGAATACATCACTTCTCTATAAACATTTGGAAAACTTAATATCACTTTTTGAAGCTCAAGACGTAAAATGCAATGCTTTTCAGAACTGTGTATCTGGTGGTGGATGCAAAGATTAAAGTCAATATGAAATCAATATTGACGCATAATCATCATGGTCTTATTGTGAAGAATTCTTTTTACATAATACCAAATAGATAAAAAATCTTTCATCAAAACCTAATAACTTGATATAAAATTTGAACAAAAGGTGTCTGTGGAGAACTGATAACTACACAATAGCTGCTTCTCATAACGCAATCAATTGACCCTTCGCAAAGACCCGCCCCCCTTAGTTACGGTTGCTTTGTCCGACAAGCCATGGCGCTGTCACGCCACACGCAGTGAAAAATACATCGCGGAGCAAAGAGGACACTGACAACATGTCGACAAGACAAGACAGAACATGTTACTCATGACATTAAACAAAGTCCCAGTTTTCAAACTGTGTAGTTTTTAAAGAAATTCAAACAATAAAACAATGTTTTGTGGCTCTTTAATGTGTCTTGACAGATTGCTGAAACACCTCAGCTCAAGAGGCTCGTAAACCGATCATCTATTCCTACTAGTCCATTTATAGCATCAAATAAACATGAAAGAACATGAGAATGAATGTTGTTTCAAATGCGGAAAGACGTCAATATACACAATTTTTCAAGTTTAACTCCACAGAGGTTAATCTTCTAACTCCTGACTGCTTTGTCGGACAAAATGGCAGATTCGACATTCTGACTGGTTAGATCGCTTGTCAATCAAACTCCCGGCGAAGGGTCAATTACAGTCCTATCCTAAATATTGTCCTTAAACATATACAAATTATGGACAAAGTGGGTGCAAATGTCATTTTATGTTGAATTTAAGAGATTTGGGTTGTTTACAGTCAATAGGCTATATATTATCCATCTCATAAGGTTACGTCTTCTCACCTTCACAGATGCGGTCCAGTCTCTGCCGCTTCACTTTGTGTTTGTCCATCAGAGCCATCGACTGGCAGTTCTTCAGTAAGACCAGCTACGGCCACAACACGATGAGGGAGAGAGAGGGCACAGCACAGCGTTCAGTCCAGAAACCACCCAGATCCTTAAAATAGCAGCGAATATCAATTTCACAGGTTAAGATTCAGACCAAAAGCACTCTGACTACCTAAACACTCCACTAAAAATAAGCTGAAACAAACATGTCATGCATTTTATCTGGTGTAAAATACTTTGACTGCTCATTCTGGAAAGGTTTCACAGTGAGAGTTCAACCACATAAATGACTGATACTTAGAAATAGTGCTGGGAAAATGTCAAATGAAACTACCCACCTGATGATGACAAAGCCAATCAACTACTCTGTTGACGTCACGGTCTTTATAATGGCAGCTGAAGGGGGAGAACATCAAACAAGCATTACTTATGAACAAGGGCAGAGCGTAGAAAACTCATTTAAAATGAAAAACCCTAAGAAAAACTAGTTACTCGCATCATCTGAGGCGTTTGAAAGAGGAAAAAACGCCCATTTCTCCACTAGCATTAATGTTGCAGTGCCTCAATGAGGCTACCGTTTTAAACTAGCTTATTTAAGAGCATCAGTAAACCATTTGATACTTAAAATCTAAACAACCGTAAAACGACCGAATGAATACGTTAAAGTGTTTTCAGAAACAAACTTATTTAGCATGCATGTTTTGAGCGCTCAGTTGATGATAACTTCGTAATTAACTTCAATTTCACTTAGTTATTTCTCTCTCATGATGCTAAATGAACAAACCTTACTGTGTAGGCTAGTTCAGAACAGGAAAAACTAAAGAAAACCACGTAAATTAAGTGAAACATCCATACATCCTGAAAAGCGTCGTGTCGCCGCGTCTCGAGCGCTCTTCGTTCGCGAGACTGCAGAACTCTGCGCGCGGACAGTTGGTGAGCGCGAGACGAACGGCTGCGGTCTCAGACAGTCGCGTTCAACGGAACAAAGTGGCAGTTTCGGTGATTTTAACTTGTGTGTTGTAGTTTTGTCGCGTCGCTCGCTGGCTTCAAGTTCTTCAGTTAGCGCTGCGCTAGCTAATTAGCACATGCAGCAAGACACAATGCAAATGACCACACAATTAACCTCCAAACGCGTAGAGGAAAATTTAAGAGCTCATTTATGGTTTTTAATCGCTCTTACAACTACATTAATCTCTAATAGCGTTCAATCTCTGACTCTCTTGAACATACACTGACTGAGAAAGGCGCTTAGACTGGTTGCTAACTGAGCTACCAAACATTAAACACACAGTGTGAGATACACAGTCATAATAACACACTGCAGTCTTACAGCACACACAATCCAGAGTCTGATGCGAGTAATGTGTCAAAGACAGTCCAGAAGCAGGGTAACGCACCCCACTCACCCGAAAAAGCGTCTCTCGAGGTTGATGTACGGGTCAGTGTGGTCACGGTAGGTGAATCAACTCTTCCCCGCTATCACTCGCCATGAAATCCACACAGAAAAGGAAGTCGAGGCCGCACAGACAACGTGCTGTGGAAAGAGCGAGTATTCAGAGCAGAGACATGAGCGATGTAGAGAAGAGCGCCTTCTACAGGTCAGTCTGTGAGATTGCGGTGTCCATCAAGTGGGATGCACTTCATTTTCGTTTCTTCATACGTCCGACTACAGTCTATGGTCCGACTTAAGTTTGTTTCCTCCAAGGAATAAAAAATGTAATTGCGACTTTTATCTCACAATTCTTTCTTTTTTTTCTTGCAGTTCTAAAAAAAAATAATTCAGATTTGCGAGAAATTTTTGAAAATTTATAACACAATTCTGAGGAAACTAGCGTAGAATAACACTTTTAATAAAACACAAATTCGTTTGTTCACATAGAGGCAAATGTAAATATAAATCTTTATTTAAATTTAAAGAGACAAGAAAGTCTATGCATGACCTGATCTGAACAATAAAGGATTAGTTCACTTTAAAATGAAAATTTCCTGATAATTTACTCACCCCCATGTCATCCAAGATGTTCATGTCTTTCTTTCTTCAGTTGAAAAGAAATTAAGGTTTTTGATGAAAACATTCCAGGATTTTTCTCCATATAGTGGACTTCAATGGCCTCCAGATGGTTGAATGTCAAAATTACAGTTTCAGTGCAGCTTCAAAGTGTTCTACATGATCCCAGATGAGAAATAAGGGTCTTATCTAGAGAAATCATCGCTCATTTTCTAAAAAAAAAAAAAAAAAAAAAAAAAGTATACATTTTAACCATAAATGCTCATCTTGATCTAGCTCTCTTCTTCTCTATTAGAATTCCAGCAGTGTAAACACTAAGTGTATTACTGCCCTCCACAGGTCAAAGTTTGAATTAAATTGCCAGATACAATATGCTAGTGCAAGTATATATCAATTTAGTTCAAACTTTGACCTGTGGAGGGCAGTAATACACTTGCTGAACACAAAGGAAGATATTTTAAAGAAAGTTTGAAACCTGGCTGCTTTGGGGCACCATTGACTTCCATAGTAGGAAAATGGTCAGTGGTGCCCCAGAACTGTTCAGTTTCTCACATTCTTCAAAATATCTTCCTTTGTGTTCAGCAGAACAAAGAAATTGATACAGGTCTGGAACAACCTGAGGGTTCGTAAATGATGACAGAATTTTTATTTTTGGTTGAACTATCTCTTTAAAGGTACAATATGTAATAATTTTGTCCTCTAGAGGTCGCTAGAGGCCTATTCAAAACAAAGGCGTAGCTTGATGACGCCAAGTTTGAGCACGGAATCTTGGGACATGTGGTCTCCATCTCAACGGACGGTGCAAAAGAATAGGGATTGGAGTCGGGAAGAAATCATGTTCGTGGATGCGATTATTAACGTTACTGTAGTGTGAAGCAGAGCAGGAGCGAGTGTTGTGGGAGCTGAACGAGGCCGCTGGAGCGATGGCACAACACACGCCTCACGAGCAGCAGGACTTTTATTATGACACAGTCGCCGGCGCTGCTTACGCTCTTCTGGTCATGAGTATGAGTTAACACAGCTCTGTTTAGATACATTTGAGTGTGTTGAAATGATGTTATAACGTTACTCTGTGCGTTCGCTCGGCGGCTGCTGTGAGACACTGTTGCACACTGCAGTAAGATAGATCGATTTTAGAATATCATATTAAATGTTGATTGCTTGTGTTGATAAATGGCATGCAATTAATTTTAAAATGTATTGTATGATGGAGAAAGAAAAAGTTAAGTGACAAGTTAAAGCATGGTACTCGCAAGAAATCAAGAAAATTAGATTTAAACAATAAGACTAAATGTGTTGAGCTATATAATAATAATAAGTTTTCTGCCTATAGATATTAAAACAGTTGTTCCCTTGTCTATTAAAACATGTAAATGTTAAAGCGTCTTTGGTGTTTCCATGGTTTCTACAAAATAAAACCGGAAACCGAGGGTAACGCGGGTATGACGCAATTGACAGGCGACTCCTGACACGTCCCGGAGCCTTGGTTAAAATTCAAATTTTCTCACGATTTACAATTAGTTGGAAACGTTTGGGATATTGTAAGTACTGAACAAAATTAATAACACTGGCCTAGTGGTTTTTGGATATTTTACTGCAAAAATATTACATATTGCACCTTTAAGGAGCGCTCATTCTCGTGTAATATACTGTATGTTTCATTCATACTGGAAGCCGGATGGCGCGCTCTCGCGGAAAGTCCAAAACGGTTTCGTAGAAGTAATTCAGCTGATGAAACGTGAAGACAACAACACACACGATTGCGACAAAATATGTATTATGTGTGTTTTTCAAGCCATCTTCAGGTATTTATTGACAATAAAGTATAAGAATTGTGTATCTAATTGACAACCTTTTTAATGTTTTTGAAAGAAGTCTCTTATGCTCGCCAAGGCTGCATATAATCAAACATACAGTACAAATAGTAATATTGTGAAACATTATTACAAATTAAAATAGCTGTTTTGATATGTGAATATATTTTAAAATGTAATTTATTCCTGTGATCAAAGCTGGATTTTCAGCATCATTATTCCAGTCTTCAGTGATCCTTCAGAAATCATTCTAATATGATGATTTGATGCTCAAGAAACATTTCTTATAATTATCAGTGTTAAAAATAGTTGCCTAAAATTGTTGTGGAAACCATGATACTTTTAATTTTTTTTTTTTTTTTTTTTTGGATTCTTTGATGAATAGAAAGTTCAATGAACAGCATTTATTTGCATTACATTAATTTATTAACATTTATTAAATAGAAATGTTTTTTAACATTATAAATGTCTTCACTGTTACCTTTGATGAATTGGATGCATCCTTGATAAATAAAAGTATTAATTTCTCTCTTTTTTAGTCTTGCCAGAAATGTTTGAATGATATCATGGTTTCCACAAAAATATGAAGCAGCACAGCTTTTTTGTGTTAAACATTTCTATAATCATAAATGTTTCTTGAGCACCAAAACATCATATTAGAATGATTTCTGAAGGATCACGTGACACTGAAAACTGGAGTAATGATGCTGAAAATTCAGCTTTAGGCACATATATTGTGCATTTTACAATATATTCACATAGAAAACAGCTATTTTAAAGCGGAAATCAGTAAGATTTGCAAAGCTCCCCCTACAGGTTCGTACTCCAAGTAGCCTACTCCAAATACTCCAAGCGCAGCTCTGGACTACAACGACTACAACGCTCACCAGCGCAAATACAGTACAAGAAATCTCGATGGAGGTGGGTAATTTTCGAAATTGTCTTCTAAAGTCATAATATATACATTGTTTTTGAATTACCGTAAAGCATTTTGTCACTCTCGCGTGAACGTGAACATGAGGCGAGATTGTGTCGGGTCGGCGCAGCTCAACTTGCAAGTGCTGTTTTCTGGCGTAGACGTGCCAGAGGGGGTTAGTGCTCACCTCAAACACACCACAAGTCAATTAACCATCGTAAGGACTTATGAATGCATGTTTATGAATGTAAAAAAGTTACTTAGTTCTGCCTTAAATGGTAATAATATTTCACAATATTAATTAAATTCCATGAGGACTTAATTCAGAAGTGTTTGTAGAACATAAACAAATCATAAAATTAGCATGAAAAATAGATTCGGTTATTATTCAGCAGTTAATTTCTTATTAAAAGCAAACTCATTTCAAATTAAAAGCAAGAGATGAGATTAAAAAAAAAATCTATCCATTAGACAAAGGTTAGAAAAAAACTGGTATTACATCTAACATTTCTGTCCCCCTCACTTCTGAAATGATGGCTACGCCCCTAGAAACAAGTCAGAATTGGGAAATGTAAACTCACAATTGTGAATTTATAACTTGGAATTCTGAGGAAAAAGGTCAGAATTGTAAGATGTAAACTCATAATGCTAAATTCCAAAACTTTTTCTCTCACAATTGCTGAAGTTTATCTCACAATTGCAAGTCTCTTTTTTTCTTGTAATTCTTAAAGTCAGAATTCCAAGATATAAACTCACAATTGTGAGGGGGAAAATTCATAACTGTGAGACTGTGTTTTTTCTGTGGCAGAGACAAGCTTCCATAATATGGAGATAGATAGAGACACATGAGGGAAAGAGGGGTAAGACGTGTCAGTAAGCCGTCTCATCCCCTAAATTTGCATTATTTGACACATGACCATATAGTTAGAAAGGGCCCTCTTATACAGCTGGCTGTAAAATTATTTTTTAAGCAGTTCATATACCATTTATGCTGGTAAATTGTATATTACAAAAAATGTATATTAATTTAGCCATGAATTATTAAATGAAGCATTTCCCCACAATGGTAGCAGTGGGGTATATATTATCAATGTTTTATCAGATGGTTTAAGGTAAGATCTATCAGTGACTAAGCTATTAGTAAGCATTGCATCAAGCAAGAAATACTACTACAAATGTTAAATAAATTACATAATTAAGGACAATCAACAGTCATATACTTCGTATGATCTAGATTCTAGAGGCTTATGTTGAGCAAACTGGGATGTCTCTCATGGAGGTATTTATCAGACAATTCTGGCCACATGCTGTGTAAATGTCATAGATAGATAGATAGATAGATAGATAGATAGATAGATAGATAGATAGATAGATAGATAGATAGATAGATAGATAGATAGATAGATAGATAGATAGATAGATAGATAGATAGATAGATAGATAGATAGATAGATAGATAGATAGATAGATAGATAGATAGATAGATAGATAGATTGATTGATTGATTGATTGATTGATTTGCTGAACTTGATTGAGAACCACTGACTGAGAGGAGAACTACCTGCAGATGTAATGGATGATTCAGTTGTCTTATATAACACAATGACAGCAGTATACAAGAATAATAATAGAAACACTGGAACTCTGGAGCACCTAAATCACACTTACTGTGCAGATGCAGATCTGTGTGGGCAGCAATTTTTTCAACCCCTTTTACACCACTGATACTAATGTATTTTAGGTGTTTCAGTCAGTTTCTTTGTCTGCTGTCTATACATCTTTCATTGTCACTTCCCCATGCACACAAAAACGTCATAACAGAGATCATTGTTGTGAAAGTGTTTGAGCAACATTTAATACTTATACTTTCATGTTATTATCATCCACCATACGTAAACTCATTATTGTATGCAATAGTATTTTTAGTACTTTACCTTTATGCATTATCATAGTCATCAATATTCATAATTTATATTCACATTTTCATCTGTATCATTATACAATGAAGTTGAAGTTGACCTTTTATCACTCAAAAGACAGTGGAACTGAGAGGATATCATTCACATTTTCATGCCGTGTTCTTTGTTTTATTATATCTTATAAATTGTTTCAGTCTTGGCACACACACTCTCTCCATTTCCTCTCGCTCTCCCATCTTTATTATTTTGGAAAAGAAATAAAGAGTGATGAATCTATAAGAAGAATAATTTAACATTGCAGAAAAAAACACAACCAATAAATTACTCCTTTAAACCCACATCTAGCATTGCTACAGTTACTTCTCTGTGAGAGACAGCTGTAGTATCCTCTCCAGCTCTTCCTCCTCTTCCCTCCTCTTCCTTAAGGGAACAAAAAGAGGAATGTTATTGGCTGATACAAATGAGGGGAAATAAATAAACTGTTCCACATTTTTTTTATATTAATTTGAATAGTTACGTTTTTTCTCTATTGAACTCATGAGATGACGTGGTATGTGGAAAATCGCTCGCATTAAGTTGCCACAGTGAAAATATGAAGAACAAAACAACAATAGGTGTTAATGTTTTTGTAGTACAGATTCTCAGAGACTGATATATTGTATATTATGCTGCATGTGAAAAGGGAAAAATAGCCAGATGATTCTAATGTTATAGGGACAACAATGTGTAGTAAATGTTCTTGTTGTATATAGTGCAAAATAAATAAATAAATAAAATGAAAGAAAATTTTCTCTAGGGTAAAAAAGTGTAGTAAAAAATTGTCTTCGATGAAGAATGTGTAGTAAATGTGCTTGTCATGTTGTTTGTTTTGTTGTTATATACAACAAAAAATAAAATGAATTTTCTTTGATGAAAAATGTGTAGTAAATGTGCTTGTCATCTTGTATATAGTGCAACAAAACAAAACAAAAAATAAAACAGTTCTCTTTTAGATAAAAAAGTGTAGTAAATGTGCTTGTCATGTTGTTGTTTGTTTTGTTGTGTTATATACAACAAAAAATAAAATGAAACAATTTTCTTTGATGAAAAATATGTGGTAAATGTGCTTGTCATCTTGTATATAGTTCAACAAAACAAAAAATAAAACAGTTTTCTTTTAGATAAAAATGTGTAGTAAATGTGTTTGTCATGTTATGTTTTTTGTTTTGTTGCACTATATACAACAAAAAATAAATTGAAACAACTTTCTTTGATGAAAAATGTGTAATAAATGTTATGTAATCTATAGCACAAAACAAAAAAAACTAAAAATGTTGTCTTAGATGAAAAAGTGTAGTAAATGTGCTTGTCATGTTGTATATAGTGCAACAAAACAAAAAAACAAACAAAGTTTTCTCAGATAAAAAAAGTGTAGTAAATGTTTGTCATGTTTTTTGTTTTGTTGCGCTATATACAACAAAAAATAAAATGAAACAAAATTTTCTTAGATGAAAAATGTGCAATAAATGTTCTTGTCAGGTAATCTATAGCACAAGACAAAAAACTAAACAAAAAAGCAAAAAGTTTTCTCCAATAAAAATTTTTAGTAAATGTGTTTGTCATATTATGTTTTTAGTTTTTTTTGCGCTATATACAACAAAAAATAAAATGAAAAAAAAATTATCTTGAAAATTGTGTAGATGAAAAATGTGTAGTAAATGTGCTTGTCATGTAATCTATAGCACAACAAAACTAAAAATAAAACAAAACCAAATTTTCTCTTATGCCAAGTTTACACTACAGGATTTTAAGCCCGATTTGCAAGTTAACGAGCTCGCTGACAGGTCGGGCAGTGATCAGGGGAAAATCAGCGGGTGATCAGCGCTCGGCAATCTTTATGTGTGAACTACTCAACAACGCATCAAAAAGGCTTGCTGACACGTCGCCGACACCTCACTGACGCCAGACAAATATCTAGCATGCTAAATATCTGGAGCTGTAGGCCAACTCGATATCCTGTGGTGTCAAGTGTCGCAATGCAACAGACAATGAAATATACACCGATGCCTATGGAACCAGCAATAATAATCCATTAAAATAGCCGATAATTTGCCGAAGTTTATTCATATCAGATACACATTGTGTAAGTAACTCTAAAGCTCACTCTATTCTTCTCCCAGTTCACTGGACTGACAGGACTCTCTGAACTAAAGCGCAAACAAACAAGGTGGCGCCCATCTCGCATTATAGATTAAGACTAAGATCATGATGTAGGTTTTTAAATGACGAAACGTGCTTGCAAATATATGAGAATCAGAATATCAGATAGTTGATGACATGGTGAGAAAAGCGTTACATCCATCATACAGTGTGGCCGCGGTGTGTCACGTGACAATCATGACATGTCGTCATGGAAACAATAAAGGAAACGTTCTAATGGCGGCCTTAAAGGGATACTCCACCGTTTTTTCATATTAAACTATGTTATTCCCTTAACTAAGACGAGTTGATACATACCTCTCTCGTCTCAGTGCGTGCACTAAATCGCTCTGTCTTGCGGCGAAACTTTGTTAGCACTTAGCTTAGCCCAGTTCATTCAAAAGGGGCCAAGCAGAGAAGCTACCAAACACCTCCAACTCGACCTAGGACGGTGACACAAAACAAAACGTTGCGCTTTTCTAAGAGGTAAAATGAATAACTATATTGTATGAAGCGGAATACCATAGCAAGTGCTCGGGAGCACTTTGACTTGGCGCAGTAATATCTTCACTCGTGAAAAGTCCTCTCACCGGCCCCCGCTCCCTCTCCTCCTCCCTCTCATTTCCGTCAATAGAACCAACGTGACATTTACAGGAGAGGGAGCGGAGTGAAGATATTACTGCGCCAAGTCAAAGTGCTCCCGAGCACTTGCTATGGTATTCCGCCATACAATATAGTTATCCATTTTACACGCTTAGAAAAGCGCAACGTTTTGTTTTGTGTCACCGTCCTAGGTCGAGTTACACTACTCGAGTAACTGTATTTAAATAGGGAAAACGTGGAGGTGTTTGGTAGCTTCTCTGCTTGGCCCCTATTGAATGAACTGGGCTAAGCTAAGTGCTAACAAAGTTTCGCCGCAAGACAGAGCGATTTAGTGCACGCACTGAGACGAGAGAGGTATGTATCAACTCGTCTCAGTTAAGGGAATAACATAGTTTAATATGAAAAAACGGTGGAGTATCCCTTTAACTCTGGGAGGTCCGCCAGAATATTTTAAACTTATGTGTGAAAGGGTTCATTTAATTTTAATTAAATTTAAAACAAAATTTAATCTAATTTCTTCCTAATGTCCATTTTCAAATAAAGTCGTTGGGTGACAGAGTTGTTGTCAGCTTGTGTAGTGTGTATCATTTACATAGTGTCACGTAGTGTGAACACCACAACCTCTTCAAGACTCCACAGCAAGTCATGTAGTCTGAACAGCACAACGATCTGTCGACGTTTAAAGTCCCGTAGTGTAAACTTGGCATAAGATGAAAAATGTGTAATAAATGTGCTTGTCATAACATATACCCCACCAAAACAAAAAACTAAAAAAATTTAAATTTTCTCTTAAACGAAAAATGTGTAGTAAATGTGCAACATTGATGTATATTGCGCGACAAAACAAAAAAAACTAAACAAAAAATAAAATAACACAAAATTGTCTCTTGAATGGAAAATGTTTAGTAAATATTCTTGCCATGATATATATAGCGTACCAAAACAAAACATTATTTAAAAACTAGGCTTTGTGTCAGGGGTCTATGATGCCTTGAAGTCACTAGGTTTGGGAACAGAACTTATGTCTATGGATTCTGTCATTCCTGCTCCTTCATCATTCGTACCTATCTAACTCCTCTTGTTCTCTGCATGAAAGCTCCATCGCGATGCGTAGCTGTTCATCAAAACTGGTAGCAACAGCAAACGCTCCCGGTACCCGAGGCTCGGCCAGTGAGCTGTAACACGGAGGTGAGTTGAGGGTGGGATCAGATGGGGATAACGGCAGTCCAGGATCTGACTCTCCACTCTCCCCTCCAGCCAGTGACAAAGACAGAGATTCCTGAATCGCCCTATCAGAGACAGAGCCACATTTCAAAGCAGCTGAACAACTGATATCCACGTCCTCACACTCAATCTACACACTATTGTTGATCCACACACACACACCTCTCAAGCTGAGAGTCCTCCTCATAAAGCGGAGGCTGAGAAACTGGACGAGTGTTAGTGAGAGCCTCCCATATGGTCACCTACAGAAACACATAGGAAAAGAAAGAGAAATGAGGGAGTGGGTGGAAAGCAGTGGAGGAAAAGATGAAAAGCTTATGTCAGCTAATTGTTTAGACTAATCATGATTAATATTATGGCTTAATTGTGCAAAGCGTTGATTTCAGCATCTATTTAGATCTGTTCCTTATGCATTAATAACATGTTTTTTGCAGCATTGAGCACAAACATGTCAGTTGAGCACATCAATGGTTTTGAAAATTAAATGAATAACAACAAACATCGTTAAGTATTTTAATGTTAATTTTTAATTTTAACGTGAATCAAAATTAATAATATTTGATTACAATGTCGCTCTATAATTAAGAATACTATCATTTGTTATGATGGCTGGTTTATGGTAACAAATTGTGGTAAAAAAAAAAAGTAAAAGAAAAAAACATCCAGATAATTCCAATGTAATAGGGAAAAACATTTAAAATAAAATGTCACACCTATGTTAATAAAAAAAAATAACTTTTTTTTCTTGGATGATAAATGTACTTACCATGCTTTTTTATAGTGCAAAAAAAAATCTCTTGACTGAAAAATGTGTAGTAAATGTGCTTGTTACGCTGTATAAAGTGCAACAAAAAAGACAAAAACAAAAAACAAAGCTAAAATAAAATGTCTGGATTCTGCAATTTGCCGTATACACCGATCAGGCATAACATAATGACCACTGACAGGTGATGTGAATAACACTGATTATCTCTTCATCTTATCTCTACCTGTTAGTAGGTGGGATATATTAGGCAGCAAGTGAACATTTTGTTCTCAAAGTTGATGTGTTAGAAGCAGGAAAAATGGGCAAGCATAAGGATTTGAGCGAGTTTGACAAGGGCCAAACTGTTATGGCTAGACGACTGGGACAGATCATCTCCAAAACTGCAGCTCTTGTGGGGTGTTCCCGGTCTGCAGTGGTCAGTATCTATCAAAAGTGGTCCAAGGAAGTAACAGTGGTGAACCGGTGACAGGATCATGGGCGGCTAAGGTTCATTGATGCAAGTGGGGAGAGAAAGCTGGCCCGTGTGGTCCAATCCAACAGACAAGCTACTGTTGCTCAAATTGCTCAAGAAGTTAATGCTGGTTCTGATAGAAAGGTGTCAGAATACACAGTGCATCACAGTTTGTTGCGTATGGGGCTGCATAGCCGCAGACCAGCCAGGGTGCCCATGCTGACCCCTGTCCACCCCCGAAAGCACCAACAGTGGGCACGTGAGCATCAGAACTGGACCACAGAGCAATGGAAGAAGGTGGCCTGGTCTGATGAACCACATTTTCTTTTACATCACGTGGATGGCCAGATGCATGTGCATCGCTTACCTGGGAACACATGGCACCAGGACGCACTATGGGAAGAAGGCAAGCCAGCGAAGGCAGTGTGATGCTTTGTGCAATGTTCTGCTGGAAACCTTGGGTCCTGCCATCCATGTGGATGTTACTTTGACACGTACCACCTAACTAAGCATTATTGCAGACCATGTACACCCTTTCATGGAAACAATGTTCCCTGGTGGCTGTGGCCTCTTTCAGCAGGATAATGCGCCCTGCCACAAAGCAAAAATGGTTCAGGAATGGTTTGAGGAGCACAACAACGAGTTTGAGGTGTTGACTTGGCCTCCAAATTCCCCAGATCTCAATCCAATCGAGCATCTGTGGGATGTGCTGAACAAACAAGTCCGATCCATGGAGGCCCCGACTTGCAACTTACAGGACTTAAATGATCTGCTGCTAACATCTTGGTGCAGATACCACAGCACACCTTCAGGGGTATAGTGCAGTCCATGCCTCGACAAGTCAGTTTTGGCAGCAAAATGGAGACCAGCACAATATTAGGAAGGTGCTCATAATGTTATGCCTGATCGGTGTATATTACAATAATGTAATAATTGCAAAGCCGTATCAATTTAAGAGCAACTTTACAGAAATGAACCTGAATCTGACTTTCTATTCACCCAAAAATAACATCTATTGGATATTTATATACCTGGTCACTTTCTGTTCCCGCATCCAGCAGGCTCTGCTGTATGGCGAACTGGAGTAAATTATCATCTTCATCTCTCATCGGTTCACTGCGGCCTGGTCCAAGCGTGGTGTAATCTGGGGGAGGCTCAAACACAGACGGGTCTATTTCACACTGCAGTGGAGGAGGTGTCTGACCTGAAAGCAGTGAGGTGAGGGTGAATAACCAGCACAGTTACAGCCAGAGGAACTTGAACAGAAGAGATGCATACCAGCCTCTGTGGCTTCTTGTGGAGATAGTACAGTAACAGAACTGACCGGCTCATCACAGCCACAAAGATTGCTGAATGTCACTCGAGCATTCAACACGTGGAAGAGAGGAATTTCTAAGAGTAAGGACATGATTAAAGTCAATTTAAAGTGCCCTGTTATGCTATTTTACAGGTTTCTAATGTTCTTTTGGAGGTCTTTTACAATAGGCTTACATGCATCCAAGGTCAAACACTTACATTTTCTCATAATATACACTGTACTTTTCTTACAGTGTCTGAAACGGATTCAATCACTCTAAACCCTTTTATTCAGTCTGTTTTGATTGGCCGACTCTGCTCTGATTGGTCAGATGGCCTAGTCTGTTGTGACTGGTCGGCTGCTTACAGTGTGTGTCGGAAACTAAACGCTCATTACCATATCTGAATTTCAGTTTTGGATCTTCCTCAGCGCTTGATACACTGATACGAGTAGTAATGATGGCATTGGTTTTACCATGTTAAATTATACTTTGGAAGTACATGCAAAGTGGATTTGCTTTTGCAATGCAGAAAATAGCGTTTTCTCAACATCTCGACAAGACAAACCAAACTCTTCCAAGCCTCAGATACAGCTACAGAGTTTGAGGGTCAATGAATACCATAGTTTGGTATTATGCAAATAAATAATTCGAAAAGAAAGTAAGAATGGAATTGCTGATGACTTGTTTCAGGCAGTTCAGAATTTATTCTTTCTTTTGGGAGACAATAACTCCATTTATCTGCACTTTGATCTTTGAAACTTTCAGACCTTTTACATGCATAAACAGCTGTATTACAGACTACATGAAAGGTAATACCTGAAAAAGCATAATAGGGGCACTTTAAATTTGTATTGGCAACAATTTTTGGTGTATTTCTGAGTAAAACAAGATATTTTTGAGAAAATATTTTAAATAAGACATCAAAGACAAAGTTAATGTGCACAGATGAAAAGTTAATAACAGAAAGACAAAGAACATGTATTAAGAAATCAAATTATAACATGGACAATCAACTGGATGTGTCTCTTCTTCTCACCTATCTTTACAGGAAAGCCAGGTGGTAGGCGTAGGGTGATGAAATCACGCAACTTGGCAAAGTGGGCGTTAGATATGGCCATGAGGTCAATGATGGGTGTCACCTGCTCAGCCAGTGAGAGAGGATGAACTTCACTCAACCAGAGAGTGGCTTTAAACCTGAGAGAGACAGACAAAGTTACAACATATTCTTAATTCCCGTACAAACACTGTTCAATCATGGCACTTTGGAGTTGCCATAGAGACAGTACCTCTGCACTTTGCTGGTAAGCTCAATGGGCCGCCCAATATCTCTGCCATTCAGATTAAACTCTGCATCGAAGTACTCCTCCGCTGTGATAGCTGTTGGATTATGGGGACTAGCGCACTGAGAAACCTGACTCTACAATATACAAATGAATCAGTTTCGTCTCATATCAAAACAGTTACCAACATACTCTGTAAATAAGATATAGACATTAGTGTTCACAAGTTTGAGGGCGGTACAATTTTTTTGATAAACAAGGCTGCAATTATTTGATCAAAAATACAGTAAAAACAGCAATAGTATGAAATATTATTACAATTTAAAAATAACCGTTTTCTGTTAATATATTTAAAAATGCAATTTCTGTGATGGTAAAGTGTCACATGATCCTTCATAAATCATTCTAATCTGATGATTTGCTGCTCATGAAACTTTTCTTATTATTATCAATGTTGGAAACAGTTGTGCTGAATTTTTTGCAGTATTCTTTGATGAATATAAAGTTTAAAAGAACAGCAATTATTTGAAATAGAAATCTTTTGTAACATTATAAATGTCTTTACTGTAACTTTTGATCAGTGTATGCATCCTTACTAAAAAAAAGTATTAATTTCTTTAAAAAAACTGTACTAACCCCAAACATTGGAATGTTATTATTATTATTATCATCATTTAATAAGCATGTAACTATTAAATCATTTTTATTTAAATTATTTTGTTAATTTACTTGCTAAATATATTATTAATTTATATTTTTAAAATATATATATACAGTACAGTCCAAAAGTTTGGAACCACTAAGATTTTTAATGTTTTTAAAAGAAGTTTCATCTGCTCACCAAGGCTTCATTTATTTAATTAAAAATACAGAAAAAACAGTAATATTGTGAAATATTATTACAATTTAAAATAACTGTTTTCTATTTGAATATATTTCACAAAGTAATTTATTCCTGTGATGCAAAGCTGAATTTTCAACATCATTACTCCAGTCTTCAGTGTCACATGATCCTTCAGAAATCATTCTAATATGCTGATCTGCTGCTCAAGAAACATTTAATGTGTACAATTGTACAAAATATTTGTGTACAATATTTTTTTTCAGGATTATTTGATGAATAGAAAGTTCAAAAGAACAGTGTTTATCTGAAATCTAATCTTTTGTAACATTCTAAATGTCTTTACTGCCACTTTTGATTGATTTAATGCATTCTTGCTGAATAAAAGTATTCATTTCTTTAATTTCTTTTCAAAAAAATAAAAATAAAAATTCTTACTGACCCAAAACTTTTGAACGGTAGTGTATAATGCTACAGAAGCTTTGTATTTCAGATAAATGCTGTTCTTTTGAACTTTCTATTCATCAAGGAATCCTGAAAAAAAAGTACACAACTGTTTTCAACATTGAAAATAATCATAAATGTTTATTGAGCAGCAAATCAGCATATTAGAATGATTTCTGAAGGATCATGTGACACTGAAGACTGGAGTAATGATGCTGAAAATTCAGCTTTGCATCACAGGAATAAATTACTTTGTGAAATATATTCAAATAGAATACAGTTATTTTAAATTGTAATAATATTTCACAATATTACTGTTTTTTACTGTATTTTTAATTAAAAAAATGTAGCCTTGGTGAGCAGACGAAACTTCTTTTAAAAACATTAAAAATCTTAGTGGTTCCAAGCTTTTGGACTGTACTGTATATATATATATATATATAATTTTTTTTTTTCCTTATAATGCTACAATAAAAACTAAATATATTTAAAATAGAAATAAAAAATAAAATGATATACAAGAGACCACTGATCACACTCACCCCAGTACTAGAGATATGCTGCTCAGCAATACCAAGGAATGACTGTAGAGGAGTTCTAGATCCTGAAAGCACAGAGGAGGCTGAAGTGTGTAGAAGGTGGCCGTACAAAAGGAAAATACATTTCAAAAATAGTTTTAGACTGTATATTTATTAATTCAATTGATTGTCAGCACCATTTCAGTCTGTATAGGTTTATGTACCTTTACTCCTAGACTTGTCCTGATCAGAAAGGTGTTCAGTCCGAGAACGTGTCACTAACTCCACATTAATGGCACTGTAAACCTACAATTATGTAATTATAAAAGCAGTTAGGAAGCTTCATTTAGTCCCAGTGTTTTCAACAGAACTCAGTTAAAGGTACAGTAAGCAATTTCAGAGAAACGCTTGTTGAAAATTTAATTCAACACCTAAACAAACAATTTTGGTAATATTTGCTAGATGTCTGTGTGCGCGCTGAAAAAATATGGTGTTTGTATATAGTCCAGGCTGTGTAGACAGGAGAAAAAAAACAAAGTGGAATGGACCGATCCACTGACCACCGAAACACTTGTGCTCAATCAGCAGTAGGGGGCGTGTCCACTTATGGTGAGGGAGGAGAGAAAGTGAGCAAGAGGGAGATCTGAAGAAAGACTGTAGAAACAGAGATGGCTGAGATATTACCAAAGAGGAAAAAGTCAGAGGAATATAATTGGAAGATGAAGAGTTACGATCAGGCAAGAGCTTTAGGACCAGCGTTAAAGGGATAGTTCACCCAAAAATGAAACTTTTCCCATGATTTACTCACTCTCAAGCCATCCTAGGTGTCTATGACTATCTTCTTTCAGGCGAACACAGTCTGAGATATATTTAAAAATATCCTAATAAAGGTCTTCTGAAGCAAAGCGATGGGTTTTTGTAAGAAAAATATCCATATTTAAAACATTTAAAATGAAATACTTTATAATAAACTTTATAAACTGTAGGAGTATCGTGAGCTTAGATGCGTCTCGCTGTTCAAACAAATAGGGATGTGCAACAAAATCAAGCTCCTCTTCTCTTATATCGAAATCCTCCAACATTTCTCTTTAAAATTTCTCATTTTAGACTTCTAATTCGTGACCAGTGTTTTGTTTTGCTCTATCCTCTGCGTTTCCGCGTTCATCATTGCATCATGCATTGGGTCAGGGGTTACTCTTCCGACACAAATCGATGTGTACAGCCGTCTGCCGGAAGCTAGTTATTATAGTTAATGAAGTTTTAAATATGGATATTTTTCTTACAAAAACCCAGTGCTTCACTTCAGAAGGCCAGAAGGCAGATTATTTTTATCATGCATGGATGCATTTTTTTTCAGCTTCAAAATCACGCCCCCCATTCACTACCATTATCAAGCTTGAAAGAGCCAGGATATATTTTAATATAACTCCGATTGTGTTTGTCTGTAAGAAGATAGTCATATACACCTAGGATGGCTTGAGGGGGAGTAAATCATGGGATAATTTTCATTTGGGTGAACTATGCCTTTAATATTAGAAAAGTTATGCAGCACTGGAGAGACGTTAGAGAGCGGGAAGGCCTGAAAACAGATGCAGAAGTTGCTATGTCTCTGCTTGATACATCAGTAACACTGGATTTTGCTATGTTTCACAGAACTAAGTTACGCTGTTGCTGTTACTGCAGGCGATTCATTCATACATGCTTAAGCTGAATGATGCACCAGCTGTTAGTGGTTGCCTGTGCCACATTAGCATGTTTGTTATTTCAGGGGTGGAGCAATGAAGGGAGGGGTGTGTCTTTGTTTGGGTGTAGATTTCAAATATCAACAGTGTTTCTCAGAAATTGCTTACTGAATTGCTTACTCATTAAAGTGAAATTAGACCCACCTTTGCTTCATATCCACTCACAACTTCACTCTTCTCTGAGCGCCATCCCCAAATCCCAGACTTATTTCTACAGTCAGGGCAGAACAGAGAATTAAGGTGTGTTCCTTACAGACTCAAGAGTAATTCATATCTGTGGGAAATGCTCTACCTCTCAAAGGCAATGTTGCGTGTGTTGAGATGAGTGGACACTATAGGAGAGGTGAGTCTCTGGGCCGTGTTCTCCTGTGAGGGCAGCATGGCGGCGAGCAGCGAGGGGGTGTCGCGTGGAGACAGAGACAGTGGTTCTGTATACACCACCTGCTTCTCGTGGTCCACCTCCATCACCATTGCCCCACTCTCTGCAAAAAACACAAGCCACTTCAAACCCCTGAACTCGGCATATGCACCCTGCTTGAGTGTGGGTTGAAGAAAACCTGTTAAGCTGTGTTATATTTTCAACTTTCTTTGTGTGTAATATTGCTGTTTGAGCATGGAAAATGTCTGTAAAGATACAAAGCACAAAGTCTACTTTAAAGGAGTTAATCTCTGTATCAGTAAGCACTGTTTTTGAACTTTGAACAGACACATTCAGGGGACACCTTAGACTTATGTTATATTTAAAAAAAAAAAAAAAACCTTCGATGGCACCTTTAAAATGTAGGCTAAGTGTCACTAATTAAACAAGTATTATTTTCTCATTTCTTATTTATTTATCTTCAAAGATTTATTTTTGGTGTTTTTGCCTTTTTATTATGATAGGCCTGAGTAGACAGGAAGCAAAGTGGAAAAGAGAAGGGGGACGGGATCGGGAAAGGTCCACTAGCCAGAATTCAAACTCGCGTTACCCGAGCTGCCGCAATGCTATCGGACATTCAACTTGACTGCAATGTTTTATTCTCCATCATTCAATACATTTTGCCTGTACATAAATTAACCTTTATGTTATGTCATCGCAGATTAAAATCTTTAAATCAAAATATTTATTGCATTTATGAAGAAAAGGCTCAGCACCCAAAGCTCTATCGCCTGTTTCCTCAATGGTGTTTCAGTGTCTTTGGGTGGATTGCTGAAGTTAGTTGTCGGTGTTGAGCCGAATTTCGACCCCCTGCCAAATTATTACCCCCTTTGTTGAAGTCGCTACTTGAATGCCTAATATTAGCCCCACCCATAATCCTAACCCCTCCCCAAACCTACTCCTAAACCTACCAATACTAGGGGGCAACACCGGCAACAGCCATTTTAGGATTGTTTTTGATTTGGTCTTAGTGTCTTAGGAGTCCTCTTGAATACTCCGAACGTTTCACAGATTTAGGAGCTAGTTTTAGTACTAAAATACTTTGTGAAATACTCTTAAGCCCGGGAAACGCTACACGATTTTTGGCTGTCCCAGACGAAAGATTGCCATTGTAAAACAATCGTGGCGATTTCTGTGATTTCATGGCTCTTGATCGGTGGTCCTATGTCATGTAGTGAAAGAGGTTCAAAGACGTCTGTTTTCCCGGTCTTGAGACCAAAGATAGCCTACGATAATTTGCTGACAGAAATTCAGCACGATCATCGCACAGTGTGTTTGCTGCTACGACCTATGTCTACTGACCAGCCAATAAAAATGCAACATGAAATCAACGCAACACAGAGCTAAAATTTATTTAAATTAATTTTTCCTTCTTCTTTCGCCACGTTTTATTCTTCTAAAGAAACTTGCATCGTAGCCTACAAAGATGTCATCATTGTACAGTCTACATGCTTGTTGTACCCAAGTTTAATAGATCCATGTCGCACAATGTGATTTCTAATTATCTTATGGATAATGATTTCTAATGACCTTCTGATGATCTTATATGATATATATATATTTACGCATGAAAATCTATTCTAGTAAACCCCAAAAATAAAATCAAGACTTATATATGATAACATGTCCTCTTTAAAGACTCACCTCCACCTTTAAAGATGTAGCTGCGTCGGCCCTTAAGCCAGGTCATGTGCTCAAAGCCCAATAAAGTGGTGTCGACCCGCAAACATGAACCGCTTTTCCATACACGATACACGTCGCTTGGACAAACTTTCGACACTAGAGGAACTGAACAATTGAAACAGAATGACAACTGACTGTCAGAAGCAATTGATCACAGGAGCTGTCCACGTCTGTGGTGCTGAAATGGTTAAAGTTGCAATCTAGGTTGTCAAGGGAGGGACAGAAGTGATCTACAGTGAAAGCGAAGGAGTTTTGGGGTCTTTCAGGACATTCAGAATAACTTACCCCAGCTAGTAAATTCCCATTTCATCTCCACATAGAAATCGCGTGCCTGCAGAGAAAGACAACATGCTGGAATGCTTTCTGAGAGAGGATTCAAAACAATATTGCACCTGCATCAATTTTTGCAACGATGCAAGCAATCATTTGTTACATAGTATATTTTGCATTACGTGGGTTGTACTTTATTTATGCGGATGAAGTTGGATATAATATACATGTATATCCAACTTTATATAGAGAGATCCAATCCTGCAGCTGCAGTTTGCGATAAAGAATGGATTTAATTATAGTAGTTGTATAGTTGTTATTAATTATTAATTTGAGTTGTTATTTTGTTGATACTGAGAATTATGATCTACCCAGTGAATGGACATCAGTCAGGGTGTATGTGTGCACGTGCATCACCTGTCTGAGTTTGCTCAGTAGCTCAGGAATACCAGCCAGTCTCTCTGTGGCTCTTCTGAAGTCTCTGTACTGAAGGACCAGCTGCACCAGCTCAGGGTCTCCAGTGCTCACTGCTTCCTGCAAAACTGCACACATAATTCAACACTGCCATCACCACTGGCCTGCACCCATGAGATATACTAAAGATGTAAATGTTGGGAAAGCTAGGAAAAGCAAAGAGAAAATGAACCACTAAATTATTTAGATTGATACCCTTAATTATTAATATTGAATATCTTTTGTTTTTTCTGAGGAATAAAAACAAAGATATTCTCCAGAATGCCATGACAGCTCTTTTTCATATAATGGAAGTGAATAGGGAATTTCGACTGATGTTTATTTTATCATTATAGGCAGCTGCACAGACCCAAAAGAAGTGCTTTTCTACAATTCTTTCATTTAAATAAAAAACAACAATAATAATAGTAACAATATTGTTTATAATATTTACAATTTATAAAAAATGCCTAAAGGGTTATTTTAGCCAAAAATGAAAATAATGTCATTAATTACTCACCCTCATGTCGTTCTACACTCGTAAGACCTTCGTTCATCTTCAGAACACAAATTAAGATATTGTTGATGAAATCCGATGGCTCAGTGAGGCCTCCATAGACAGCAATGACATTCAAACTCATAAGGTCCATAAAGGTACTAAAAACGTATTTGAAACAGTTCATGTGAGTTCAGTGGGTCTATCTTAATATTATAAAGCGACGAGAATACTTTTTGTGCGCCAAAAAAACAAAAATAAAGACTTTTCAACAATATCCATATGGGCCGATTTCAAAACACTGCTTCAGAGCTTTACGAATCAAATCAGTGAATCGGAGTGCCAAAGTCATGTGATTTCAGCAGTTTAGCAGTTTGATAGGAGATCCGAATCACTAATTCAAAACAAAAGATTCATAAAGCTGAGAAGCTTCATGAAGCAGTGTTTTGAAATCGGCCCATATAAATATTGTTGAAAAGTCGTTATTTTGTTTTTTTTCGGCGCACAAAAAATATTCTTGTTGCTTTATAATATTAATATTGAACCACTGAACTCACATGAACTGTTTCAAGTATGTTTTTAGTACCTTTATGGACCTTGAGAGTTTGAATGTCATTGCTGTCTATGGAGGCCTCACTGAGCCATCGGATTTCATCAATAATATCTTAATTTGTGTTCAGAAGATGAACAAAGGTCTTACAGGTGTAGAACGACATGAGGGTGAGTAATAAATGACATTATTTTTATTTTTGGGTGAACTAACCCTTTAAAATGTGTTAAATACAGTTTTAAACATATGTTCTCATGTTTATTAATGGTTATTTTATTATATATTTCATTTTTTTATTTCATTTTCCTTTATTTAACCAGGTTAAAAACTCATTGAGATATTACAATACCAACCACAATACAAAACAACACAATCTGAAATCACAGCAACAATTTACAGAGGGATAAAACAACATTAAAATCATTTATGATGGAAGCATGGACAACTTTATAATATTTTGTTGATTATTTCAAGAAACAGAAGCATTATAATTAAAATCTTTTTTTTTTTCTTTTCTTTCAAGCTCTGTTCAGACCCGAGGAACATTGAGATTTAACAGGCCATTTGAGCAAATATTATAGTGTACATCTTTATTGGATAAACTAGGAGACAAATAAGGAGTTAAACCACTTCTGGGTTTGAATAAAACAGTACACAGCAAAATCCCCAGAGTTAAATCAACTCTGCTCAGATTACATATAGTACCTCTCTATATAGTGTTAAAGTAACACTGAAGCAGAGTTAAAGTTAATGAGATAATTAAGTGATTAAGTTACGATTGAGCATTAGTGATGAACACCTGCTGTTAACAAGCATAATCACTTCCAGCCACAGCCTTAGATGAAATGAATTTAAGATAAAAGACATTAAATCTCTCAAGATCTGATTAAACAACTCCACACACAGCATATTGTCTCATAAACTTTAACTCTGCTTCAGTGTTATTTTAACTCTATGTAGAGATAACTCTGGGGATTTTGCTGTGTACCAATTTAAACTTCTCCGCTTAACTAACCAGAGGTGGTAACTCGGCCTTTTCATAACAAACAATGATGTGTTTGATAACTATAACCAGTTATAAGCACTGTGAAAGACAAGTTTAGCATTAAAGCAGATCTCCATAGTTTTCTCACAGTAAAAAAGAAAAAGCTTATTTAAGTATTATAACGGTATAATAATTAAAACTTATAAGATAACTATAAAATATAATACCGAATAGTTTTTGTTTGTTTCTCATAGTGTGATTTTCGGTGAATCAACGCGGTCAATCTGACCCCCCTCAATAAAAAAGTACCCAGATTTTGAGATTTTTTCTCCATTTATTTTTATTGACGGAAAACTTCTCTTCCATAGGGGAAATTAAAACAGGCTTTGGAAATACATGAGTAAACTGTTCATTTTGGGGTTGAAGTATTTCATGAAATGGTTCATATACCTGTCCATCCCTGTGTGTTGTTGTGTGTGGGATCAGCGTTGTGTCTCAGTAAGACGCGCGTGGACTCCAGGTGCCCGAGACACACTGACAGCTCGAGCGGCGTGCGCCCGCGCGGATCCAGCCGCTCCATGTCATGCTGTAATACACACCATTTAAAGAATAATAAAAGCGGATTAATTGAGGGGAAAGCCCATGATTTAAAATAATAAATAGTTTAATCTACTCCGTGCACCTGCTTTTTCTGAAGCTCTCGGTCCAGTTCTTGGTATTGATTGTTCCACACCAGATAATGTAAAGGAAACGCCTCTTCAGCCATTTCAGTGATGTTGGATTTAAGTTTTCAGTTTTCTCTGTTTTATTTTACGTAGTTAAATTTTATTTTTTGGTCGCCGAATAGGCTTTTAGAAAAATGTTTGTCGGGCAGCGGCCACCTTTGCATCTAAACAAATAGATACACAAGCGTTTATTTACGGACCGTTCATTTCATTTTATAAGATGTGTCGTCTAATCTGCTCTGTGAATTCATTCCCTCAGGACTCCAGATGTCTCATTTACACTCTTTACCGGCCTGATTTGTGTGTTATTTTGCTGTAAATCCCCCCGTTTGCTGAAAATATCCACTGACAGTGAAGCAAACAGCTGCTTAGCTAACGAAGCTAAGTCAAAATATCGGCAAGTCTTTATAAAATATCCTCTTCAAGGATAAAATGATTGCAAATTGGTCGGTAAAAATGAGCGGCGTTCCGTTAAATGAGGTAAAATCGAGAGCATGGGTGAGTTGGAGGTTTATTTGCAGTAAAGCATCCTCGAGTTAGCAGATAGCTTCCCATCATCCTCATCATCAGGCTAGTGCTGGGAGAGCTCGCTGACACATGATGTTCTCACTATCTTCTGATAGAGAAAATTACTTAGTTCCATTATATTCCTGTCGGGCTGTAAAGACCTGGGGGGAAAATGCAGATAAACCAGCGCAGACAGCAAGCGGAGGCCTAATTTCCACCCATGTCCACATGAAAAACGTATCGGATGCAGGCTTGGCTGTGCTGATACCCTCCTCATGCGCCTTCAGCATGGAGGCTGAATGTAACTCATCTGAGATCAGACAGCAGCATGTACAGAATATATAAACTCACCTGAGATCAGACGACATAACATGCTGGATTTTAAACCTCTCTGAAATCAGACTGCATCTTGAACACAATCCAGCCAGCATCATGTAGACAGTAATGTAAGCTTGAGGTGCTGTCTGATCTCTGATTAATTTACCTGAGAGATATTTATCTGAAAACAAATAACATCAGATGGATTTGGCAAATTCATAAACATTCATGAGGTCAGACAGGTCATGTGCTGAATTTATAGACACATCTGAGGTCAGACAGCACCTTGAGCTGAATTTATAAACTCGTCTGAGATCAGACAGTACCTTGAGCTGAATTTATAATCTCATCCTATATTAGACAGTATTGAGCTGAATTTATAAACTCGTTTGAGATCAGACAGCACCTTGAGCTGAATTTATAATCTCGTCCTAGATTAGACAGTACCTTGAGCTGAATTTATAAACTCGTTTGAGATTAGACAGTACCTTGAGCTGAATTTATAATCTCATCCTAGATTAGACAGTACCTTGAGCTGAATTTATAATCTCATCCTAGATTAGACAGTACCTTGAGCTGAATTTATAAACTCGTCTGAGATCAGATAGCACCTTGAGCTGAATTTATAATCTCATCCTAGATTAGACAGTACCTTGAGCTGAATTTATAATCTCATCCTAGATTAGACAGTACCTTGAGCTGAATTTATAAACTCTTTTGAGATCAGACAGTACCTTGAGCTGAATTTATAAACTCTTTTGAGATCAGACAGTACCTTGAGCTGAATTTATAAACTCGTTTGAGATCAGACAGCACCTTGAGCTGAATTTATAAACTCATCCTAGATTAGACAGTACCTTGATCTGAATTTATAAACTCGTCTGAGATCAGACAGCACCTTGAGCTGAATTTATAAACTCGTCTGAGATCAGACAGCACCTTGAGCTGAATTTATAAACTCATCCTAGATTAGACAGTACCTTGAGCTGAATTTATAAACTCATCTGAGATCAGACAGCACCTTGAGCTGAATTTATAAACTCGTTTGAGATCAGACAGCACCTTGAGCTGAATTTATAAACTCATTTGAGATCAGACAGTACCTTGAGCTGAATTTATAAACTCATTTGAGATCAGACAGTACCTTGAGCTGAATTTATAAACTCATCCTAGATTAGACAGTACCTTGAGCTGAATTTATAAACTCGTCTGAGATCAGACAGCACCTTGAGCTGAATTTATAAACTCGTTTGAGATGAGACAGCACCTTGAGCTGAATTTATAAACTCTTTTGAGATCAGACAGCACCTTGAGCTGAATTTATAAACTCTTTTGAGATCAGACAGTACCTTGAGCTGAATTTATAAACTCTTTTGAGATCAGACAGTACCTTGAGCTGAATTTATAAACTCTTTTGAGATCAGACAGTACCTTGAGCTGAATTTATAAACTCGTTTGAGATCAGACAGTACCTTGAGCTGAATTTATAATCTCATCCTAGATTAGACAGTACCTTGAGCTGAATTTATAAACTCGTCTGAAATCAGACAGCACCTTGAGCTGAATTTATAAACTCGTCTGAAATCAGACAGTACCTTGAGCTGAATTTATAAACTCATCTGAGGTCAGACAGCACCTTGAGCTGAAATTATAAACTCGTCTGAGATCAGACAGCACCTTGAGCTGAATTTATAAACTCATCTGAGGTCAGACAGCACCTTGAGCTGAATTTATAAACTCGTTTGAGATCAGACAGCACCTTGAGCTGAATTTATAAACTCATCCTAGATCAGACAGTACCTTGAGCTGAATTTATAAACTCTTTTGAGATCAGACAGTACCTTGAGCTGAATTTATAAACTCTTTTGAGATCAGACAGTACCTTGAGCTGAATTTATAAACTCGTTTGAGATCAGACGGTACCTTGAGCTGAATTTATAAACTCATCCTAGATTAGACGGTACCTTGATCTGAATTTATAAACTCGTCTGAGATCAGACAGCAACTTGAGCTGAATTTATAAACTCGTCTGAGATCAGACAGCACCTTGAGCTGAATTTATAAACATCCTAGATTAGACAGTACCTTGAGCTGAATTTATAAACTCAGCTGAGGTCAGACAGCACCTTGAGCTGAATTTATAAACTCATTTGAGATCAGACAGTACCTTGAGCTGAATTTATAAACTCATCCTAGATTAGACAGTACCTTGAGCTGAATTTATAAACTCATCCTAGATTAGACAGTACCTTGAGCTGAATTTATAAACTCGTCTGAGATCAGACAGCACCTTGAGCTGAATTTATAAACTCGTTTGAGATGAGACAGTACCTTGAGCTGAATTTATAAACTCTTTTGAGATCAGACAGCACCTTGAGCTGAATTTATAAACTCATCTGAGGTCAGACAGCACCTTGAGCTGAATTTATAAACTCATCCTAGATTAGACAGTACCTTGAGCTGAATTTATAAACTCGTTTGAGATCAGACAGCACCTTGAGCTGAATTTATAAACTCATCCTAGATTAGACAGTACCTTGAGCTGAATTTAAACTCGTCTGAGATCAGACAGCACCTTGAGCTGAATTTATAAACTCGTTTGAGATCAGACAGCACCTTGAGCTGAATTTATAAACTCATTTGAGATCAGACAGTACCTTGAGCTGAATTTATGAACTCATTTGAGATCAGACAGTACCTTGAGCTGAATTTATAAACTCATCCTAGATTAGACAGTACCTTGAGCTGAATTTATAAACTCATCCTACATTAGACAGTACCTTGAGCTGAATTTATAAACTCATCCTAGATTAGACAGTACCTTGAGCTGAATTTATAAACTCGTTTGAGATCAGACAGCACCTTGAGCTGAATTTATAAACTCGTTTGAGATCAGACAGCACCTTCAGCTGAATTTATAAACTCATCCTAGATTAGACAGTACCTTGATCTGAATTTATAAACTCGTCTGAGATCAGACAGCACCTTGAGCTGAATTTATAAACTCATCCTAGATTAGACAGTACCTTGAGCTGAATTTATAAACTCGTTTGAGGTCAGACAGCACCTTGAGCTGAATTTATAAACTCGTTTGAGATCAGACAGTACCTTGAGCTGAATTTATAAACTCATCCTAGATTAGACAGTACCTTGAGCTGAATTTATAAACTCATCTGAGGTCAGACAGCACCTTGAGCTGAATTTATAAACTCATCCTAGATTAGACAGTAATTTGAGCTGAATTTATAAACTCATCCTAGATTAGACAGTACCTTGAGCTGAATTTATAAACTCCGCTGAGGTCAGACAGTACCTTGAGCTGAATTTATAAACTCGTCTGAGATCAGACAGTACCTTGAGCTGAATTTATAAACTCATCCTAGATTAGACAGTACCTTGAGCTGAATTTATAAACTCGTTTGAGATCAGACAGTACCTTGAGCTGAATTTATAAACTCATCCTAGATTAGACATTACCTTGAGCTGAATTTATAAACTCGTCTGAGATCAGACAGCACCTTGAGCTGAATTTATAAACTCGTTTGAGATCAGACAGCACCTTGAGCTGAATTTATAAACTCATCCTAGATTAGACAGTACCTTGAGCTGAATTTAGAAACTCATCTGAGGTCAGACAGCACCTTGAGCTGAATTTATAAACTCATCCTAGATTAGACAGTACCTTGAGCTGAATTTAGAAACTCGTTTGAGATCAGACAGCACCTTGAGCTGAATTTATAAACTCGTTTGAGATCAGACAGCACCTTGAGCTGAATTTATAAACTCATCCTAGATTAGACAGTACCTTGAGCTGAATTTATAAACTCATCTGAGGTCAGACAGCACCTTGAGCTGAATTTATAAACTCATCCTAGATTAGACAGTACCTTGATCTGAATTTATAAACTCGTCTGAGATCAGACAGCACCTTGAGCTGAATTTATAAACTCGTTTGAGATCAGACAGCACCTTGAGCTGAATTTATAAACTCATCCTAGATCAGACAGTACCTTGAGCTGAATTTATAAACTCATCCTAGATTAGACATTACCTTGAGCTGAATTTATAAACTCATCTGAGATCAGACAGCACCTTGAGCTGAATTTATAAACTCGTTTGAGATCAGACAGTACCTTGAGCTGAATTTATAAACTCATCCTAGATTAGACGGTACCTTGATCTGAATTTATAAACTCGTCTGAGATCAGACAGCAACTTGAGCTGAATTTATAAACTCGTCTGAGATCAGACAGCACCTTGAGCTGAATTTATAAACATCCTAGATTAGACAGTACCTTGAGCTGAATTTATAAACTCAGCTGAGGTCAGACAGCACCTTGAGCTGAATTTATAAACTCATTTGAGATCAGACAGTACCTTGAGCTGAATTTATAAACTCATCCTAGATTAGACAGTACCTTGAGCTGAATTTATAAACTCATCCTAGATTAGACAGTACCTTGAGCTGAATTTATAAACTCGTCTGAGATCAGACAGCACCTTGAGCTGAATTTATAAACTCGTTTGAGATGAGACAGTACCTTGAGCTGAATTTATAAACTCTTTTGAGATCAGACAGCACCTTGAGCTGAATTTATAAACTCATCTGAGGTCAGACAGCACCTTGAGCTGAATTTATAAACTCATCCTAGATTAGACAGTACCTTGAGCTGAATTTATAAACTCGTTTGAGATCAGACAGCACCTTGAGCTGAATTTATAAACTCATCCTAGATTAGACAGTACCTTGAGCTGAATTTAAACTCGTCTGAGATCAGACAGCACCTTGAGCTGAATTTATAAACTCATCCTAGATTAGACATTACCTTGAGCTGAATTTATAAACTCGTTTGAGATCAGACAGTACCTTGAGCTGAATTTATAAACTCATCCTAGATTAGACATTACCTTGAGCTGAATTTATAAACTCGTTTGAGATCAGACAGTACCTTGAGCTGAATTTATAAACTCATCCTAGATTAGACATTACCTTGAGCTGAATTTATAAACTCGTTTGAGATCAGACAGTACCTTGAGCTGAATTTATAAACTCATCCTAGATTAGACATTACCTTGAGCTGAAATTATAAACTCATCTGAGATCAGACAGCACCTTGAGCTGAATTTATAAACTCATCCTAGATTAGACAGTACCTTGAGCTGAATTTATAAACTCGTTTGAGGTCAGACAGCACCTTGAGCTGAATTTATAAACTCGTTTGAGATCAGACAGTACCTTGAGCTGAATTTATAAACTCATCCTAGATTAGACAGTACCTTGAGCTGAATTTATAAACTCATCTGAGGTCAGACAGCACCTTGAGCTGAATTTATAAACTCATCCTAGATTAGACAGTAATTTGAGCTGAATTTATAAACTCATCCTAGATTAGACAGTACCTTGAGCTGAATTTATAAACTCCGCTGAGGTCAGACAGTACCTTGAGCTGAATTTATAAACTCGTCTGAGATCAGACAGTACCTTGAGCTGAATTTATAAACTCATCCTAGATTAGACAGTACCTTGAGCTGAATTTATAAACTCGTTTGAGATCAGACAGTACCTTGAGCTGAATTTATAACTCATCCTAGATTAGACATTACCTTGAGCTGAATTTATAAACTCGTCTGAGATCAGACAGCACCTTGAGCTGAATTTATAAACTCGTTTGAGATCAGACAGCACCTTGAGCTGAATTTATAAACTCATCCTAGATTAGACAGTACCTTGAGCTGAATTTAGAAACTCATCTGAGGTCAGACAGCACCTTGAGCTGAATTTATAAACTCATCCTAGATTAGACAGTACCTTGAGCTGAATTTAGAAACTCGTTTGAGATCAGACAGCACCTTGAGCTGAATTTATAAACTCGTTTGAGATCAGACAGCACCTTGAGCTGAATTTATAAACTCATCCTAGATTAGACAGTACCTTGAGCTGAATTTATAAACTCGTCTGAGATCAGACAGTACCTTGAGCTGAATTTATAAACTCGTTTGAGATCAGACAGCACCTTGAGCTGAATTTATAAACTCATTTGAGATCAGACAGTACCTTGAGCTGAATTTATAAACTCATCCTAGATTAGACAGTACCTTGAGCTGAATTTATAAACTCATCCTAGATTAGACAGTACCTTGATCTGAATTTATAAACTCATCTGAGGTCAGACAGCACCTTGAGCTGAATTTATAAACTCATCCTAGATTAGACAGTACCTTGATCTGAATTTATAAACTCGTCTGAGATCAGACAGCACCTTGAGCTGAATTTATAAACTCGTTTGAGATCAGACAGCACCTTGAGCTGAATTTATAAACTCATCCTAGATCAGACAGTACCTTGAGCTGAATTTATAAACTCATCCTAGATTAGACATTACCTTGAGCTGAATTTATAAACTCATCTGAGATCAGACAGCACCTTGAGCTGAATTTATAAACTCGTTTGAGATCAGACAGTACCTTGAGCTGAATTTATAAACTCATCCTAGATTAGACATTACCTTGAGCTGAATTTATAAACTCGTTTGAGATCAGACAGTACCTTGAGCTGAATTTATAAACTCATCCTAGATTAGACATTACCTTGAGCTGAATTTATAAACTCGTTTGAGATCAGACAGTACCTTGAGCTGAATTTATAAACTCATCCTAGATTAGACATTACCTTGAGCTGAAATTATAAACTCGTCTGAGATCAGACAGCACCTTGAGCTGAATTTATAAACTCGTCTGAAATCAGACAGCACCTTGAGCTGAATTTATAAACTCATCCTAGATTAGACAGTACTTTGAGCTGAATTTGTAAACTCGTTTGAGATCAGACAGCACCTTGAGCTGAATTTATAAACTCGTCTGAAATCAGACAGCACCTTGAGCTGAATTTATAAACTCATCCTAGATTAGACAGTACCTTGAGCTGAATTTATAAACTCCGCTGAGGTCAGACAGTACCTTGAGCTGAATTTATAAACTCATCCTAGATTAGACAGTACCTTGAGCTGAATTTATAAACTCGTTTGAGATCAGACAGTACCTTGAGCTGAATTTATAAACTCATCCTAGATTAGACATTACCTTGAGCTGAATTTATAAACTCATCCTAGATTAGACAGTACCTTGAGCTGAATTTATAAACTCGTTTGAGATCAGACAGCACCTTGAGCTGAATTTATAAACTCATCCTAGATTAGACAGTACCTTGATCTGAATTTATAAACTCATCCTACATTAGACAGTACCTTGAGCTGAATTTATAAACTCATCTGAGGTCAGACAGCACCTTGAGATGAATTTATAAACTCAACCTAGATTAGACAGTACCTTGAGCTGAATTTATAAACTCGTTTGAGATCAGACAGCACCTTGAGCTGAATTTATAAACTCGTCTGAGATCAGACAGCACCTTGAGCTGAATTTATAAACTCGTTTGAGATCAGACAGCACCTTCAGCTGAATTTATAAACTCATCCTAGATTAGACAGTACCTTGATCTGAATTTATAAACTCCGCTGAGGTCAGACAGTACCTTGAGCTGAATTTATAAACTCGTTTGAGATCAGACAGTACCTTGAGCTGAATTTATAAACTCATCCTAGATTAGACATTACCTTGAGCTGAATTTATAAACTCGTCTGAGATCAGACAGCACCTTGAGCTGAATTTATAAACTCGATTGAGATCAGACAGTACCTTGAGCTGAATTTATAAACTCATCCTAGATTAGACATTACCTTGAGCTGAATTTATAAACTCGTCTGAGATCAGACAGCACCTTGAGCTGAATTTATAAACTCGTTTGAGATCAGACAGTACCTTGAGCTGAATTTATAAACTCATCCTAGATTAGACATTACCTTGAGCTGAAATTATAAACTCGTCTGAGATCAGACAGCACCTTGAGCTGAATTTATAAACTCGTCTGAAATCAGACAGCACCTTGAGCTGAATTTATAAACTCATCCTAGATTAGACATTACCTTGAGCTGAATTTATAAGCTCATCTGAGATCAGACAGCACCTTGAGCTGAATTTATAAACTCGTTTGAGATCAGACAGTACCTTGAGCTGAATTTATAAACTCATCCTAGATTAGACATTACCTTGAGCTGAAATTATAAACTCGTCTGAGATCAGACAGCACCTTGAGCTGAATTTATAAAGTCATCTGAGGTCAGACAGCACCTTGAGCTGAATTTATAAACTCAGGTGAGGTCAGACAGTACCTTGAGCTGAATTTATAAACTCGTCTGAGATCAGACAGTACCTTGAGCTGAATTTATAAACTCATCCTAGATTAGACATTACCTTGAGCTGAATTTATAAACTCATCTGAGATCAGACAGCACCTTGAGCTGAATTTATAAACTCATTTGAGATCAGACAGTACCTTGAGCTGAATTTATAAACTCATCCTAGATTAGACATTACCTTGAGCTGAAATTATAAACTCGTCTGAGATCAGACAGCATCTTGAACTGAATTTATAAACTCGTCTGAAATCAGACAGCACCTTGAGCTGAATTTATAAACTCATCCTAGATTAGACAGTACCTTGAGCTGAATTTATAAACTCAGCTGAGGTCAGACAGCACCTTGAGCTGAATTTATAAACTCATTTGAGATCAGACAGTACCTTGAGCTGAATTTATAAACTCATCCTAGATTAGACAGTACCTTGAGCTGAATTTATAAACTCATCCTAGATTAGACAGTACCTTGAGCTGAATTTATAAACTCGTCTGAGATCAGACAGCACCTTGAGCTGAATTTATAAACTCGTTTGAGATGAGACAGTACCTTGAGCTGAATTTATAAACTCTTTTGAGATCAGACAGCACCTTGAGCTGAATTTATAAACTCATCTGAGGTCAGACAGCACCTTGAGCTGAATTTATAAACTCATCCTAGATTAGACAGTACCTTGAGCTGAATTTATAAACTCGTTTGAGATCAGACAGCACCTTGAGCTGAATTTATAAACTCATCCTAGATTAGACAGTACCTTGAGCTGAATTTAAACTCGTCTGAGATCAGACAGCACCTTGAGCTGAATTTATAAACTCATTTGAGATCAGACAGCACCTTGAGCTGAATTTATAAACTCATTTGAGATCAGACAGTACCTTGAGCTGAATTTATAAACTCATCCTAGATTAGACAGTACCTTAAGCTGAATTTATAAACTCATCCTAGATTAGACAGTACCTTAAGCTGAATTTATAAACTCATCTGAGGTCAGACAGCACCTTGAGCTGAATTTATAAACTCATCCTAGATTAGACAGTAATTTGAGCTGAATTTATAAACTCATCCTAGATTAGACAGTACCTTGAGCTGAATTTATAAACTCCGCTGAGGTCAGACAGTACCTTGAGCTGAATTTATAAACTCGTCTGAGATCAGACAGTACCTTGAGCTGAATTTATAAACTCATCCTAGATTAGACAGTACCTTGAGCTGAATTTATAAACTCGTTTGAGATCAGACAGTACCTTGAGCTGAATTTATAACTCATCCTAGATTAGACATTACCTTGAGCTGAATTTATAAACTCGTCTGAGATCAGACAGCACCTTGAGCTGAATTTATAAACTCGTTTGAGATCAGACAGCACCTTGAGCTGAATTTATAAACTCATCCTAGATTAGACAGTACCTTGAGCTGAATTTATAAACTCGTCTGAGATCAGACAGCACCTTGAGCTGAATTTATAAACTCATCCTAGATTAGACAGTACCTTGAGCTGAATTTATAAACTCATCTGAGGTCAGACAGCACCTTGAGCTGAATTTATAAACTCATCCTAGATTAGACAGTACCTTGAGCTGAATTTATAAACTCGTCTGAGATCAGACAGCACCTTGAGCTGAATTTATAAACTCGTTTGAGATCAGACAGCACCTTGAGCTGAATTTATAAACTCATCCTAGATTAGACAGTACCTTGAGCTGAATTTATAAACTCGTCTGAGATCAGACAGCACCTTGAGCTGAATTTATAAACTCGTTTGAGATCAGACAGTACCTTGAGCTGAATTTATAAACTCATCCTAGATTAGACATTACCTTGAGCTGAAATTATAAACTCGTCTGAGATCAGACAGCACCTTGAGCTGAATTTATAAACTCGTCTGAAATCAGACAGCACCTTGAGCTGAATTTATAAACTCATCCTAGATTAGACATTACCTTGAGCTGAATTTATAAGCTCATCTGAGATCAGACAGCACCTTGAGCTGAATTTATAAACTCGTTTGAGATCAGACAGTACCTTGAGCTGAATTTATAAACTCATCCTAGATTAGACATTACCTTGAGCTGAAATTATAAACTCGTCTGAGATCAGACAGCACCTTGAGCTGAATTTATAAACTCGTCTGAAATCAGACAGCACCTTGAGCTGAATTTATAAAGTCATCTGAGGTCAGACAGCACCTTGAGCTGAATTTATAAACTCAGCTGAGGTCAGACAGTACCTTGAGCTGAATTTATAAACTCGTCTGAGATCAGACAGTACCTTGAGCTGAATTTATAAACTCATCCTAGATTAGACATTACCTTGAGCTGAATTTATAAACTCATCTGAGATCAGACAGAACCTTGAGCTGAATTTATAAACTCATTTGAGATCAGACAGTACCTTGAGCTGAATTTATAAACTCATCCTAGATTAGACATTACCTTGAGCTGAAATTATAAACTCGTCTGAGATCAGACAGCATCTTGAGCTGAATTTATAAACTCGTCTGAAATCAGACAGCACCTTGAGCTGAATTTATAAACTCGTCTGAAATCAGACAGCACCTTGATCTGAATTTATAAACTCGTTTGAGGTCAGACAGCACCTTGAGCTGAATTTATAAACTCGTTTGAGATCAGACAGCACCTTGAGCTGAATTTATAAACTCGTCTGAAATCAGACAGCACCTTGATCTGAATTTATAAACTCGTTTGAGGTCAGACAGCACCTTGAGCTGAATTTATAAACTTGTCTGAGATTAGCCAGCATCATGCACACAACCTAACTAAAATCAGACAGCATCAGAAACATATTTATCAGAGACCAAATAACATTTAAATATATTTTAAAAACTTGTTTAGTCAAGCATGTGGTGAATTCATAAACCCTTCTAAGATCAAGCAGGATCATGTGCTGAATTTAAACACATCAGGCGCTATCATGTTCTGAATGTATGAAGTCATTTAGGACCAGACAAAATTAGAATGTTATGATGCTGTTTTTATAAACTTCATGAGCTCAGATTGCATCAGATTAGGATGTACATAAACCCTTCTGAGAACTAAACATGTAACCTATCAGCATTCAGCATCAGACTGTGGTGAGCTGGATTTATGAAGTCTGAGATCTGGCAGGATCAAATTAATCCAAGTGCAACTTTATGACTACAAACCACACAGAGAAGCTAGGTCTTAAATGCCACTAAACAAATTAATTTATATCCAGTATTTTAAGTTAACTAGAAACCAGTAATCCCACATTTAATTGGTTAACTAAGAACAAATGTAAACATTTTCAACAAAACTTCAGCTGTCAGCATTTTCACTTATTCAAATCAATTCAAGCTCATATTTTTCTTTTTTTTTATTTTCTTGAAAAAAAAAAAAAAAGTGAAAAAGTTTCTCAAAATAATTATAATGCTACAGATTTTTCTGTTTTACTACAGGAGAGGAATACATTTACACAAGGGTGTTTATATATTTATATATCTCTATACTCTCAGGTATTAAGGAGGGAGAGGAATTAAGAACAAAAAGGTATTCCTCAAGTAAAATGACATTTAAAGTAAGGGGATGGGTGAAAAGAAAATGAAATGCAATGCTAACCTCCACACTACTAAGGATAAATGAATCTGTGTCTAGGTGACAATGGATCAGAGTAGAATCAAAGGTTTTAAAGCAGACAGCAAGCTGCTCTGTAATAGAAAACAAACTGTAGAGGAATAGCACCTGTTGATCTCTTTAATAGAAGAGCCCATGGCATGACAGGCCTGAGAACCGATCTGATTGCCAATTGCAGTGTGTTTGTGTATACACAGAACAAAGGGAAATAGTTAACTACAAAAGGATACTCATCGCCCAGATCCATTTATACATAAGCCCCACCCTGGATGCTTTGAGCTCCTCCCTCCTAAGCCGCTATACATGAAACCTGGTCCTCTGTCAAACAGAGAACCTACCTACAGACCTGCAGAACCCATCACACACACATACGGACTCTGCGTTCCTTCTCAGTCACACAAATATTCACAAAGTCTCTCTCTCTCCCTGAGAAGGGCAGCTTTTACGATATCCTCTGGATGAGTTTGTCATCTGATAGGCAGTAGAGGGCATTGACAGACAGCTCGGAGATAAAGCTTTCACATGCTTGCCGCGAGACACCTTTGCAGCCGCGAAGGTCCAGTACGGACAGACAGGACAAACGGCGCAGGTACACCAGACATCGGTCTGTCAGGCGGCTGCAACCTAATGACGACATCAAACAGGGAAGAAATCATTTTTGCTTAACACGTCGCTAAGTTGGCAGCTATAAGCAGGTTAATGTGTACTCGCTTACCTGCTAAGCTGAGGTGTGTGAGTGTGTTGCGTGTGGAGGAGCCCACTGCGCTGAGGAGGTTGAGAGCACCATCTGTGATGGGACAATGCGAGAGCTCCAGGCGTGTGAGCAGAGGCATGTGTCTGATGATCAGCCTCAGCGTGGCTTCAGTCACCTCCAGACCGCACAGCCACAAGCACTGCATATTCTTCATCTGGGAACGGTTATCACTGCCTACAGACACATAGATGATATATATTATGCACCCCTACACCCTTACCTGTGTCTTAGAAGCCGTTTATTACACCATTTTCAACCAAAAATGGAAACCTTTATGCATTTTGGCCATTCATTTACACAACAATGGCGTTTTAGGGGCCTGAAAAATGCAAACTTCTGAAAACAGGATTTAAAGTGCAAGTTTTTGGAAACGATACAATTACTGCCTCGTGTACACTATAAAAACATGACATCGGTGCACAAGCCTATTAAGTGTACAGTCTATAGGCGCATAGTGTTTCTTAAAGTGACATCGCCAACTAGTGGCCTGGCATTCATAAGGCGTTTTTAGTCATTTTCACGGTTGTTTTATATTGGATTATATAATTAAGCAATATTAAGCAAGCAAGAGTGCCATTTCCCCTAATTATCAGTATGACTGCAAGTGTCACATTGATTTTATTATAGAGCTTGATAAACATTAAGTTAACATTGCAACATTTTACACACAATTTTGTCAATGTTTTCTGTTTTTGCTTTGTCAACAAATTTCTAAATGAACCCACTGCAGAGCTGTTTTGTCTCTGAGCACCACAGCGGTGTTTCATTACTGAATGAATCCACATTCTGTTAATCAGTTTAATGAATGATTAAATGACTGAACAAAATGTTTTATTAAAATTCGGGAGGCACACGCTCAGATAATAAACCTTATTAACACGAGTGGAGAGCATTCAGTTCAATCAACTCAATTAACGATAAGAGGTATATATGGATCAGTGACATGATGGGTCATTTTTTTGTCCAATAAAAAACAAAGATATGAGATCCAAAGTATGTAAGGTAGTACAACTAGATCGAATCCAAAAGGCATGATTTTATAACATCATATATCAACAGTGCAAAATGGTATTAAAATTATGTGTAGAAGTTGTTGATGTCATTCGAAGTAACCAATATAAAGGGACATTTTGGACCAGTATCATGTGACAGGATGTGACATAATTCAGACACCTGCAAAGGACCACATGGTTGTGAAGCAAATTAACTAACTCTCTTAACTATTTGAAAAATTCATGTTTTCACTTTCTCATAAGCAAGTCCCAAAACATCAGGTCATTCGGTTCAACCACTATTAAAAGATGGAAAATGTTGTAATATTTTAAAAACTTGTACTAAATATAATATGTTTGATTGTCCTTTTGCTAGCTAGCTAGATATCAGCCTGTTAGCATTTTTTGAAAATATCCTCATTCAGTATAACCAAGTGTCATTCGGTAAAACCGAAATTTTGGTTAAGCCGAATGACTTCTTTGGTGACAAATTTTGTCCATCTTGTTAAACATAAATGCAGTGTTAATTTATTATATATAAAAAAACAAATCTCATTAACACTTAATAAAACTTTAAAATTAATTATATCTCCATTATGTTTTTTTACACTTAAAAATCTTATTCGTCAATGACCCATATACAGCAGACTTGCCTCTGTTCGTTGATAGTTTATCAGCATCCCTTCACCACCCCATCTCCTCACTTCTAGTTCTAACTATTCCGATCACAACCTGGGGGTTATTTAATAATATTAAATTAATATTTAATTACCAATTCATAATTAAATATTCAGTTAAAACAAGATGCCATTGTAAATGCATGCAAACCACCTCTGAGTTGCATTAAACTGTGTAAATGCATCCAAATTCCTCGTCTGCAAGTGCAAAGATGGGTTGTTGATACTGATTTAACTGGTAACAGTGTCTTATTTTAATTTAATTTATTCATGAAATGTAATAAAGACAAAAGCTGATGCATACATCTACTAAGGTTAGAAAAAAAATACCCTCATAAATGTAAAAAAAAAAAATCACTTGAAATCAGTTTAGGGGGACAAATATTGACTCATAGTGAAAAATTAAATTTGTCACAGTTGTGAAGTGACCACCGCACAGAATATGAAAAGCTTTGGGAGTCAGCTGTCCATGACAGGCCTAAATGTACCAGCACCAAAACACAATAAGCTAATTATAGTCTCATTATCGTCATCTACAAATCCCAGAATCAATATCACACACTCCTAATTTCAAGTAATACAGGAAAACTTAATGAATAAAAATGACTTATTACCTGGTGGGTTCAGCAGATCCCTGATTTGAGCGTCCTTGACTCCGTCTGCCCAGCTCAGGTCTAAAGAGCGCAGTAAAGGACAGCTTGGAGAGCTCAGTGCGGAAACTGATGCCCAATTACACCCTGATAGCACCAGATCTTTAAGGCCTGTGAGAGAGCAGACCGTTTATAATATTATATAGCACTGTGTATTAAAACAGACGCAGTGGGAATGTGCGAACACGTACCTGGCAGGCGATTGATGAGCCAACTGAGCTGCTTCTTGGAGATGTTGGCCCCGGAGAGGTCCAGTGTGACAGGCTGCCGTTTGATGATGCCTGTGAGGGCCTGTGGACTTATAGAGCGGCACTGGCTCAGACTGATCCGCGTCCATAAACGCTTGTCACAGCCCCTATATCAACACCACAGTATTAAAATAAACACATACCTTTGCTTTGTTTCACAACATTGAGTTGCCTCCATTGGAAACATTTAAATGGTTAGTCCACCTGCCATTAAGTTCTCCCCCTCATGTTGTCCCAAACCCATAGGACCTTTGTCTTCAGAACACAAATTAAGATATTTTTTGATGAAATCCGAGGGTATCTGATCCACACATAGGCAACAACATTGCACATTCTGAGGTCCAGAAAGTTATTAAAGACATCAATAAAATTGTTAACGTGACTACAGTGGTTCAACCGTAATAGTATGAAGTGAAGAGAATACTTTGTTGAATAAATTTGTTGTTTTTGCGCACAAATTCCCCTGTCATACTGCTACTCTATTTTCGTCGCAGAGCTTTAGTGTTTACGTCCGAATGACGGCTCAGTATCGACTGGATCTGCTGGCTCCTGAATCAGCACCACACGCATGCATCGTGCTGCTCATGTGGTCAGAGGCGGCCAACATTGAGCCACCGTTCGGATGTAAACATTGAAGCTCTGCAATGAAAACAGTAGCAGCATGACAGGGGACAGATGAATTTGTTGAATAAAGTCATTTTTTTTTTTGTTTTCTTTTTGCACACAAAAAGTACTCTCTTCACTTCATAATATTAAGGTTAAACCAATGAGGTCACATCGAAGGTTTTAATGATGTCTTTAGTACCTTTCTGGACCACAAAAGGTGCAATGTTGTTGCCCAAGTGTGGATCAGAATCCCTCGGATTTCATCAAAAATATCTTTGTATTGCGAAGACAAACAAAGGTCTTACGGGTTTGGGACGACATGAGGGCGAGTACTTAATGGCAGAAATTTCTTTTTTGGGTGAACTAACCCTTTAAAAGATATATATATATATATATATATGATGAAGGTAATCACAGAATGCACTGCCACAAAAATCCAAAACCTCTCTTGGCTGACAAAACAAGAGAAATGTTGAAACTCCAAACACTGCACAATTAATAAAAATACTGCAATTATCAAATCACAACAGCTGTGTTTAATTAAAGATACGCACTGTGTTTCTGAGTAAAGCACATCACTGTATTCTTTTACACATGAGCAGCTAATGATCCGCTGTTTTCAACCTCTCAGAGCAGGTCATGCACCAACCATCTTCCCAAACATGCAATGAGAAGTACTTATAAATCAGCTGTTATCAACAAGAGAATCTTTAAGTGCTTCCTGAGGGTTTTTGTTGTTGTTGTTGTAGTAAATACTCAATTTTATTATTTTACACTGAAATAATACAACAGTAATATTTCAAACCTGGAGATTTTAATAAAAAAAAGGAACTATTAGGTTTTTGGAATTACGAAACCCCAAATCATTTTCATTTCAGTTGGTATGCCAATTTAGAAGGAAGCTGCCTATGTAAACGGTAAACAAGGTAGCTCCATTTTGTAACAGCCACAGGAACAGGTTGATTGTGCACTCACCATTTGTACCAACTCTTGCAAACGGCCATGCAAACGCACAGCTCTGCACGGGTCAAGTAGCGGAACACGGACACCCAAACCTCTCTCTCCCAGCCTGGCTCGTTCCCTCCGTTCTGCTCCGGCGAGGGCCGTAAGGTGGAACTGGGACAGGAGTCGGATGACTTTGCCCTTTCCGATCGAGCCTTTTTCCCAATTCTCTCTCGAGTTAGCCGGTGAGGGGAGCCTTTAAAGTTTGATCTCAGACTCCGCACCACGTGTGAGTGTTTCGATGTGCTCCTCGTCAGAGTGTGTGATGATGAAAGAGGTGATTTGTTTAGGTGCAATCTGTCCACAGGCGAATGAGGACTGTCTGAGCGAGGGGCGCCATTTCTCAATGGGGGACGGAGCAGGGCTTTGTGGTTTTGCGGAAGGCTTCTAGAAGACAAGTTGGCTTCCAATTTGGGAACAATGGCGCTTGGGTCGCGCCGACCTCTCGATGGCTGTAACGTCACCGTGACGCAGGACCCCTGGCCTCTGACATCATCATTTAGCACCACAGAAGTATCAGACGGAGTCGGCTCTCCTCCCTCGCTGCTCCCCTCGCTCTCTCCGTTTCGATGACTGTCGCTGTTCTCGTCTTCACCTGCTTTAACGCCTCGTCTCTGAGGACGGTTCTCTTTACCATTATACTGTCCGTTCTCTTTCCTTTCCTCCTGTTCTTCTTCCACAGAATCATCTCTTTCTACTTCCGTCTCCATTCTTTCTCTCAGACCTCCACCTCTTCCACCGCCACGTAGTCGTACCCCTCTTCCGCGACAGGATGACATCCCTCGGCCACGGGAAATACTCCGGCCAGGTCCTGCTCTGATTACACCCCCTCTCTCCAGACTCCGCTGACGCAGGAGCTTTGGAGAAAGAGAGACAGACGAACTGGTCTGAGAGACAGACAGAAATAGAGAGAACGAAAGCACAGCCGAGAGTGACAGAGAGAGCACGTGAGAATGGCATAAGCATGATTACAGATGCGCTGCGATGAGGGAAGCAGATGTTATAGGCTCAAAACACTCACCGACTGGAGGATTTTGTTCCTTTCCAATTTTATCTGCAACAGAAATTCAGAAATCAGACATGCAGCATTACATTAGACTGATGTCGTTTGACAATCATCAGAAAGCCTGATCCACGTTGCAGCTTATTTTGGCCAAGAACCACCCACATAGACAGGAAGTGAGCATTAGACCAACCAGAGTCCTTTATAGCCGCGTTTCCACCGATGGAACTTTTTCCAAGAAGTTGGGGTGGTACTCTGTGTGTACCAAGGTCTAAAAGTTCTGGGTAAAAATTTCCCCCTCAGAAAGTCCCTGCTCACGAGGTAGTACTTTTTCAAAGTTTCAGAACCATAACTCAATGTTATGGTGTGTGCGGTAAGACTTGTTTGCTATTCGAATCAACAGTGGAGTTTAAAAATACCACAGATGGACCGACGACGAGGTTCAGGCGTTATTAAGCTTACATGCGGAGGACAAAATCCAGTGGGAACTGGCATATTCTTACATCACCAGACTAATCTTCGCAGGACTTTAGACTGTGATGGAAACGCGGACAGCAACAGGTCTGGGAGGTAAAAAAAGTTCCTGAAACAAATTTTTCTGGGTAATTTCGGAGGAAACGCAGCTTGTTTCGAGTGACATTTAGGGGCCGGTTTCCACAAAAATATTAAGCATCTCAACATTTATTATTATTATTATTATTATTATTATTATTATTATTATTATTATTATTATTATTATTATTATTATTATTATTACCAATGTTTCTTGAGCAGCATATTAGAATGATTTCTGAAGGATCAAGTGACTGAAATCTGGAGTAAAGATGCTGAAAATTCTGCTTTGCCATCACAGGAAAAAGAATATTTAAAATAGAATAGAAAAAAAGTTATTTTAAATTGTAATAATATCTCACAATATTACTGTTTGTGTTTTTACTGTATTTTTGATGACAAACAATCTGGATGAGCATAAGAGATTCCTTTCAAAAACATTAAAAAGTTTTCACTGAAATAACACAGAATAATTTGTCCCAGGAACTTCTTCCCCTAGACCTGTTGCTGTCTGCGTTTCTAAAGCAGTCTAAAGTACCGTAAAGATTAGTCTGGTTACGTAGGACTACGCACGACTTTCCAGTTCCCACTGGATTTCGCCTAATAAAGCCTATACCTTGTGGTCAGTCCATGGGTCATATTTTTAAACTCAATTTATGGATTCAAATTCCAATCAACTCTTACTGCACACACCGCAACACACTTTTAAAAATGGCAGTTGAAATAAAATGCTGCATGGGAGTCAGCCAATCAAAATGCTGCATGAACTCAACCAATCAGCATGTTCAGCGTCCAAGTTCCACCGCCAAAAGTTCCTGAACTTTAAAAGAGTACTACCTCGTGAGCAGGGACTTTGTGAGGGGGAAATTTTACCCGGAACTTAATTTAGACGCTGGTCCCTGCAGTCGAGTACCACCCCAAAGTTCCTAGTTTCTGAGGAAAGTTCCTGGAATGGAAATGCGGCTATAGCGCATCTCCAAATCTGATATCTGTGAAACATTTGTATACTTACTCTTTTCCTGAGCTGTAACTCCAGTGCCCCTGCTCTCTTCCTGTTTTGCTGGTGTTGCAGCAGGAGTCTCTGGGAAGGGGGCGGTTGCCGTCTGGAGCGGGTCAGAGGCGGGGTGGAGGTGGAGAGGGGCGGGCGACCTCTGCGCCCTATACGCAAGCCCCCCACCCCAATTCCCTCTCTGTATGCTCGCTTAGCTGGAGTACCAGACAAGCGACCGCCATTGGACGCCGTCTCCTCGTCACTACTACTGGAAGACTAATACCAATAAAACACACAATCACTATCAAATTAGTCTTCAGATCTAATTATATGTGAAGTCATTCAAGCAAAGGCCTGTTGAAACTAAATGACATGTTGCGATTTAAAAAGGTCAGCTGCCAAAAGCAGAAAGAATACCTCTGTTTTCTTGCCCTGGACACATTTTGGACACTCCCAACAACTGGGAAGGTCCTTATTGATAACACCCTCTCCGGGTACCTGCAATATACAAGTTGCATTAACATAACAGTACATATAACCACTAATTCCATAAAATTGAGATGCAGGATACACACGTACATGTACCTTTATACATTCTGGATGAGTGATCTGAGCGCATTCGGAGCATTCCATGAGCGTCTGGACGGACTCAAAGTCTTCAGACTCTTGATAGCCTTCCTTACATATGGCACATACTGCAGTAAGAGGTAGCGCCGGCTAGAAACAGAACAAGTGTGAGATACAACAAACAATTTTTGTTGAATTTTAATTGACAATGTGCACAATTATATATACATTGCCACTGAAAAGTTTGGGTTAAGATTTTTTTTTATATGTATTTTTTAAAGTCTCACCAAGGCTGCATTACAGTAAATGCAGTAAAAAAAGGTTATGATGAAATATTACAATTTAAAAATTCTATTTTAATATACATGTTAAGATCATTTATTTCTGTGATCAAAGCTGAATTTTCAGCATCGTTACTCCAGTCTTGAGTGTCACATGATCGTTCAGAAATCATTCTAATATGCTGATTTGCTGGTTAAGAAACATTTCTTATTATCAATGTTGAAAATAGCTAAGCGGATTAATATTTTTGTGGAAACAGTGATACATATTTTTGTATTTTCAAAAGAACAGCATTTTTAAAAAATCTTTTGTAACATCATATGTCTTATCCGTCATTTTTGATCAATTTAATGTGTTACTGAAAAAGAAGAAGAAGAAAAAAAAAAATCTTACTGACCCCAATTTTTTTTTCTGTAAATTTAATGGTCAAAACTTGAACTAAATTTTCAGTAATATCAGTAATTTAATTAATGACTAACACAGAACACTAGGGCTGGGCGATATATCGCAAGCGATTGTCACACGCATTTTGTCAGTAAAGCCGGTTCCCTGATTACCGCGAAATCGCCATCACCTGCTTTCAAATGGAGCGCCATTAAATAGACAGAACCAAAGATAACTGAAAAGCTATGCAATATCACCTTCATTATCGCAGATGAATCGCCTTCGATAATGAACGTGATATTGCGTAGCTTGTCAGTTTTACTGACAAAATGCGCGTGACAATCGCATGCGATATATCGCCTAGCCCTACTGAACACAGATACTCACTGCAAGACACTGTCGAAGAACACAGCTCTTCTTGAGTCTGCCAGGTCCTCCAAACTTCCTCATATCCCTACAGTAGTTGCAGTCGCCGCACTCAATGCGCAGACAGGCCTCACAGCGTTTGCAGCGTACACGTCTGCGTCTCAGAGCTGAGATGGAGGAAGACGGCTTCACGGGCCGAGGAACCGGTGGCATCACAGAGCCTGAACCGGGAGCACGTGGGCGGTAAAGCAGAGACAGAGGCGGCGGTGGCGGCTGATACCACGAGGGCTGCAGATACACAGAATACATTTTACTTCAACTTGCTGGTCTGTGCTGTAAGAACAGTGATCACAGAACAAGTGAATAACCTACCCTTTTGGGCCATTTGACAATTGGTTTTCCAGTGTAAGACAATTTGGGGTCATCATTGGCATGTTCCTCTAGCAGCTTCTGTTGGGGCAGAAAGAAAGAAAGAAAAGAAAAAAAAAAAAAAAAAAAATCAATGTGCATTTTTTTAAGGCAACAATATTTCTATGGCCACATGGCTTTTATGTTAGTACCCGTATGTCACTGAGCAGTGCTGGAGCATTTCTGATGCCTGCTGGAACACATTTCTTGTGTGCTGGCAAATCCTCCAACTTATGCAGTAATTCCCACAATCCCTCCAGCTCAAAGGGCGTCAGGTGAACTTTCACCCCTGGACGAGCGGGAAGAGTGAGTGCTGCCTCATCCTCAGGCTCCTCCTTCACCTCCACATCCTCTTTCTCTTCACTTCCTGCATCACCGTCAATTCCTCCTTGTTTGATCACATCTTCCTTCTTCAGCCCTGTGAAGCACAAAACAGACATGCTAGTTTAATTGCGGTTGATGTTGGGGTGTAATGGTACACACATTTTCAGGACGAATATTTAGTATGGGTCTTTTGGTTTGGCACGCATGTGTATCGAACTAATGCAGCATTGTTATAATCGTTGCCCATGAGGAACATCTGCGTGCAGATATCAACAATCATCAAAACTGACGTATGTACCATTACACCCCTAACTGATACGTTCTTGTATACATTCACAGCAATATATAAAAAGGATGTGTACTGACCAATGCCCAGTGAGTGCTTCTGGAACTCAGGTGTGAGGTGAGACGTGTTGGTCAGACAGTACAAGTAACGCTCCAACACGTACCAACACATCTCAAAGTAGAAAGGGTAGCGGAACTTAGCAGGGACCTGTACGGATAAACCATCGAGACAGTCGGAAACAGTTTACAAATGGGTAATGGTGGAATAATCAAGCGTGTGATTGTGTATGAGTGCTCACCCGTGTGCGGTCCTCAATGTTGTAAATGTTGAGCTGCATGGGAATGTTAAAGCTGTGGAGAAAGTTACCCCCAAACACCAGAGTATCCATCGGAGTGTACACTGCATGGATCCACCCTACATTTAAAAAAAAAAAAAAAAAAAACCCACAGTGGTTTACTCTCAGAAAACCCAGCGATGTTCCTAGCTAAAGCAATTAAAGCATCATAAGATTCCACATGTGTACCTGAGGGGATCATGAATGTGTAGCCTTGCTTTAGATCAATCCGTTGGCATGCGGTGGCTTTATCGCCAAGAAAGATGTCACCTTGCTTCCCTGACAACACCCAGTTCTCATAGAGCTCCAAGTTTTGAGGTGTGGGTGGGATTAGCCAGAACACCTGAGATCATTCAGCACAACAAGGTCAATAGGGTCAGGTAATTATAAAATACCAGAGGGATAGATTAACACATAGGCTTATAAATGCTGCAATTACAGGAAACAAGAGGATTTGACAGGGAGAGGCCAATAAAAAAAAAAAAAAACAATCATACAGTACTTGACAGCAATTAGAGCGAAGAAAGATTCTCTCACATTTAATGGTTTTTAAGTGCTAAGAGAGCAAGAATCTCTAGCTACACTACCCTTTAAAAGTTTGAGATCAGTAAGTTTTTTTAAAAGTGAATAATAAGGTGACAGTAAAGACATTTATGATGTTACAAAAGATTTCCATTTTTAAAAAAAAAAAAATGTTGTTCTTTTGAACTTTATATTCAAAGAATCCTGAAAAAATACATCAGTTTCCACAAAAATATTAGCAGCATAACGGTTTTCAACATTGATAATCAGAAATGTTTCTTGGGCAGCAAATCATATTAGAAAGATTTCTAAAAGATCATGTGACACTGAAGACTGGAGTGAAAATTCAGTTTTGACATCACAGGAATAAATTACATTGATATATTCAAATTGCATTGTTTTGTTGTATTGTATTGTAATCATTACCAACCTAAACCCCAAACTTTTGAACCATAGTGTATGTTTGGAATAGCTTGCTAGCAATGTATGCATTATCTATATGCAGGAATACCCAGATGGCCTATTACATTGCCAAAATATGCAGTATACAACAGAACATGCTGCATGCAATATCATATCCCACAATGCAATGTGCTGGACCTGACCTTTCATTTCCAGCTTGACCACTGGACTCTAAATATTTACAGTCATGTTAGCTTTCTTAATCAAGTTGAGGTCACAATGTAATGTAACACTGTTTGAAATATTTAGTACCACATTTTGGATTCCATTTCACATACTATTTCCGTTAATGTTGTACAGTATTCAGTGAGGAGTGAGCTTGTGTTTCATTCTGAACTCAGTCTGCACACATTACATAGTGTTGTACCTTTAAGACACCACTCACCTTCCCTCCCTTGTGGATGTGATACCAGACTGATGTACCACCAAAGTCTATGTGGAAATCTGTGAAGCATCCTTCAACACTCATCAAACAATACCTGAAAAACACACGACTGGTATGAACAATCTTCACAAATCAAGCTCATGTTGCCCTAGTATTAAAACAAAAAGTTTAAATGGAATTACTCCATGTCCGAATACTCGTTTCTGATTGGCTGGAAGGTTTGCATTAAAACAGTTTATACTAAAGGGCTGTTGAATGCTTGAATCTGATGAAGGTTGACGAAGGTTTTAAGCTGTGCAATTATTTTCAGGGAAATGCACGGCTAAAGTAGTTCTAGGCAGGTCTTGACCGCATTGCAGTTCCTTATCACTTCACCAAATGTTTTCAGTTATTTCAAAAGGTCCTTACAGCCTACAACCGCATAAGAAACAAAACCCACAATGACACTGACCAAGCAATTAAATATAGTAAACAATTGGATGAAAATGACAAATCACTGTCATGGTTTGACACAATATGTTTTATTATTTCCTGAAAGCGCATACTCTTTCTCCCACTATCTTTCTCACTCAAACGTGCACAGATATAGTACGGACACACACTCGCACAGAAACGTTTTGTCAGCGCTGCTCTAATGAATTAATCAGTAAAATAGTTTAGCAACTTACAAGCTACACAACATTTCTCACCAGCGAAGTAATAACCATGCAGTTCTTGAAGTAGGTAAACTTACAGTTTCGCTATTAGTAGAGACACTGCTGCCATTGCTTCCCTACATTATATTTCTCAGAAACAAAGGGATAAATTCACTGGTTTTGAATTAAACTTACAGCTTCATTGTTAGTAGAGAGATACGCTGCACAAAATTCACACACATCTCTCTCTCTATAATTCATTAAAATAAATGTAACCTTACTGCACTACATCAGCGTCTGATTCAAAGCAGGCAGAATGCTAGATCTAACAAGCCATAACTGACAAAAATAACTAATTTTTACCCTTCCGATCAAATATTCAACTGCAAAAAACAATGTCAGATTTAATTTGTCAATGCTGGCAAATGATCGTGGTATGAGTGGGATAATCCACGGCTAGCTGTGCATTAAATTACCTGAATGCACTCCACTTCACGTTGGATGGTTCTTTGCCTCCACGTCGTACATTAAAATAGTTTAAAATCACAGCTAGCCATGGATTTACACTTACTTGTATGAGTGAACAAAATGAAAACTTACTTCTGTACTTTAGGGTACTGCATGTCTATAATGGCATTCGTGGAGTCTCTCTGTCTTTCTTTAAGATGACGTGGCCACATGTTGTCCACCCAGTCAATCATATCAACCTAATGAAAACACAAGCCAACACGTGAAGAAACTGTTCTCGCAGACACAAAAAGGTATTTTTGTTTGAGAAGAGCTCATGCAATAAGAGTTCAGGTTGTGTCTTTATCACAACCTGAACTCATAATTATGCACTCTATAACCCTCCATAATAATAAAAACCATTATTAGCTGATTTCACTTTCACTTTTGTCAGTATCCACCCATTTTAAAAGCTGTTACTAGCACAGATTAATCAGCAAAAATGGACCACTATTTGAGTGTGCACGTACTGAGGCAGGTCTCTTGACTAGATGCTCTAGTTTTGTGTGACTGAACTCAAGGCTGATGACATTGTACAGCTTTTCACGCTCAGATGGCGGCGTTTCGTAGTATCTCCTCCACTGACCCATTGACATCTCAATGCCTTTTTGAGTGGTCACATCCATCACATCGACCATCCTGCGACTGCCTATGGGAGTAAAGGTAGGGGAGTGAATATTTGCAGCTGTCACTGATACTAAAAATATTAAAAGTGTGAGAAGATCAAAAAATTCTCTTCTTACCCACAAACAATTTCACATCACTGACACTAAAGTCCGGGTCAGGCATCCTACAAAAGACAGATAATATTAAGGGTTGACAAGTTTCATGTGATAAAGAGGAGCAAACAGCTGTACAATCTGGCATGATGAAATAAGCAATACTTTATGCCAAGGCCATCTGCTTTCTTAAAGATAATGGGGTCCCGGAGTCCCTCCTGTTGGATGTACTCCAAGGTGAAGTCTGCAAAGAACAACACAGTTAACTTATCTCCAAATGTGCTGTAAATCAGTTTTTTTTTTTTTTTTTTTACAATTTAAAGGTGCCATAGAATGGAAAATTGAATTTACCTTGGCATACCTTGGTTAAATAACAAGAGTTCAGAACATGGAAATGACATACAGTGAGTCTCAAACTCCATTGTTTCCTCCTCCTTATGTAAATCTCATTTGTTTAAAAGACCTCCGAAGAACAGGCGAATCTCAACATAACACCGACTGTTACATAACAGTCGGGATCATTAATGTACTGCCCCAATATTTGCATATACCAGCCCATGTTCAAGGCATTAGACAAGGGCAGGCAGTATTAACGTCTAAATCTGTGCACAGCTGATTCATCAGACTAGGTAAGCAAGCAAAGACAATAGCGAAAAATGGCAGATGGAGCAATGATAACTGACATGATCCATAATAACATGATATTTTCAGTGATATTTGTTAACTGTCTTTCTAAATGTTTCGTTAGCATGTTGCTAATGTACTGTTAAATGTGGTTAAAGTTACCATCGTTTCTTACTGTATTCACGGAGACAAAAGAGAACGTCGCTATTTTCATTTTTAAACACTTGCAGTCTGTATAATGCATAAACAACTTCATTCTTTATAAATCTCTCCAACAGTGTAGCATTAGTCGTTAGCCACTGAGCACTATCAAACTCATTCAGAATCAAATGTAAACATCCAAATAAACACTATACTCACATGATTCGATGCATGCATGACAAGCATCTTGTAAAGATCCATTTGAGGGTTATATTAGCTGTGTGAACTTTGTTTATGCATTGTATTATAGTCAAGAGCTCGGGGGGATTTAAAGGGGCCGTGCGCTGAATCAGTGCATAGTTAAAGGAACACTCCAGAGTTTTGATATTTTTCCTATTTAAAACTTGAATCTTCTGTTGTTAAATCGTGTACTAAGACTGACGGAAAATGAAAAGTTGTGGTTTTCTAGGCTGATATGGCTAGGAACTATACTCTCATTCCGGCGTAATAATATAGGAACTTTGCTTCCGTTCCATGGCTGCAGCAGTGCAATGATATTACGCAGCGCCTGTGAGCCCCTGCTTGCACAGGGAACGTGCCTTGCAACCATGGAGACGTTTGTGAAAGACGCTGCGTAAAATCATTGCACTGCTGCAGCCATGATACGGCAGCAAAGTTCCTTGATTATTACGCCTGAATGAGAGTATAGTTCCTAGCCATATCAGCCTAGAAAATCGCAACTTTTCATTTTCCGCCGGTCTTAGTACACGATGTAACTACAGAAGAGTCAAGTTTTAAATAGGAAAAATATCAAAACTCTTTGGTCATTTTTAAGCGCGATGCTAACGGTCTAATCAGATTCAATGAACTATGCTAAGCTATGCTAAAAGTGGTACCGCCAGAACCGGAGATCGGCTGAATGGATTCGAAAACGGTAAAACTCAACTGATTAACTCTAGGGGAGTTGGAAAATTAGCCTATTTTCAAAAAAAGTGGAGTGTTCCTTTAATGATGCCTCAAAATAGGCAGTTTAAAAAAATTTATTAAAATAAAATCTATGGGGTATTTTGAGCTGAAACTTCAGATACATTCAGGGGACACCTTAGACTTATATTACATCTTGTGAAATAACGTTCTAGGGCACCTTTAAAGTGTTTCAAAGCAGCTTTACAGAAAATGCTGCCTCACAACCGAAAGCAAAGGTGGCAGTGGTAAAGAAAAATCTCACAATATGGTTAGCCAGAATAAGAGGAACCAAAACTCAGCACATAAGTCAGTGCTGAAACTAAACGGGTTTAACACGCACCTTTCCCATCCATAATTTTGACCAGATCCGAGTTGTAACGGTTACAATGGAGTTTCTCTTCAAGGTCAAAGGACCTCTTCCCTTCAATCTCATCATCTGAAATTCCATCATCCTGGTAACGCCGCCGTGTGCCAGTCCGCTGAAAACGGAATACACAATTATATGAACTTGAGGAAACAAAACTCACCCTTATATAGAAATTTAAAGGCCATTTTTGCTAAATTCATATTTCTGGGCAGATAGGCTTTGATAAAAATATTATCTTTAACTACAGCACACTGATGTGAACAGACACTTTCCTATCTTTTAGATGCACTATGAGAACTTTCTAGGCCATATGAACATCAGAAAGGGTGGATCCCCATTTAAAGCAAATATTTAAACAAATTTTTACTGTTGTTGTGGCACTTTGTGATAACATATGAGTGAGGTTTTGACAGTCTCTTCCTTTAGGCGTGTTCACTATAATATCAACAAACTCCTCGGGTGTGACGTCAGGCCTAGAGCGCCAGCTGTCGGCAGTATAACCTCATTACATCTCGGTTAAAACTACACACAAATGTTCCCTAGACAGCAATTTGCTTTGCATAATAGCCGTTGAGTAAATGTGAAACTTACCAGGCGTTTGCTATAACGTGAACTCTCCTCTTCCATGCTCTGAAAAAATGAATGAATAAATTACAAGAGCGTTGCTTGCAGACGCTCATAACAAACGACATCAGGTGCAGCGAGTATAACTGCATTAATGAATCAATGCAGCTGAAATCAGCTTGAATGGAAGACCACTAGACAATCACCAACACTAAAGAAACACGACTTAATTTTAGAGCACCTCTTGATCACTTACTTAACAACAGTTGCATAAACTATACTCCATAGAATATTTAGTCATCAAGACACGCTCAAACGCTTAATTTCAGAAGAAGGAAAAAATTATATTAAATACAGTAGAATGAAATCAAGTGCAACCGGTTAATGTGTCTCAAACTCTATTGAGCTGCCTATGTAAAAGCATTCTGGGAATTAGGAAGGAGATGAATGCTGTCTACGTAGGCTGATCACTAGGCGTTGAGATGGGATTTTTATAATCAGCAGTACGATGTAATCAGACAACAGAGCCTGTTTAAATGCTCCGTTGTCTTCCCAAAAACTTCCCATTTCTGAAACAATAAATCACAACGAAACTACAATGCCAAACAATCGAATATCTTTCATCCGCTACTCATAAAGTAAATGAACAGTGACAGATATCTGACATTTATTACAGTTAAAGCTCCACTAGTCTGAAGCTGCTAGCCTGAGCGAACGCTGCACTACTTTTGACCGAGAACCAATAATGTTAATATAATTCAACTTTAAAAATTGCCTTATTTTCAACAAAAGGCTCAGTTGTGACGGCTCCGTTGCTGAAAAGCATACGATGAGTTTAAAGTAGCAAAGTCAAGCCCATAACAGTGGAGGCTAACCGGCTAATCCACTAGCATTTCCATTGACAAGCCGCGCTAGCCCGTTAGCCTGCTAGAAACAAAACAAAAAAGACCTTTAAACAATACCTAGCCTTCAGTTTTCGCTTTCTGCCGATAGTGACGAGTCGCTTTTTGGGAACAGGCTTAAAAAATCCTGATGGACTGCAAATTCATTCTGGGCAAAGGTGTCGTTTTTGACTTGATATTCTTAATTTTTGTACGATAAAGTTAAATCAATCCGCTTTCATCCGCCATTTTCAGATTGTCATGATACACACACACAACTACTATCTACTCATACGACACGCCCCCGAAATCAACAGCCAATGAAATATCGGTAATGTAAATTAGAAGAAAGATGATTGGGCGAGAGCGACGCCATTCACAAGGAAGCTTTTTATTGTCAACGCCTCTCGTATGTTCATTATATGAAGGAAGCCAATAAATGTTCGGATTGTTGCTTGTAACGGGCGGTTTATTGGCTGCGGAGTGAAATTATAGCAGCCTATTAGTGGAAAGACTATTTTTGTTGGGCGCATATAATATCCAAAAACTTATTGGTTGATTTTTTTCTGTAACCACCTGCAATTCGTAAGAAGAGGATTAAACGAAGGCATTATAATATTTATTGTCTTGTAAAACAGTCGAGTCAAAAGCCACCTGCCATCATTCAAGAACATCCAAGGGTGTCTGAACCCTGATTGGTCGCATTTGGGGATTAAATCCACGTCAAACAAAATGTCTTTCTAAGACTAAAAACCCCTGTCTATTAGAACAAATTACAACAAAAAACGTTTTCTTAATGTCTTGTTTTAATAGATAGATACATAACACATGACAGACAACAATCCCTTATTGAAGTATTCAAAAGACGTGTATTTTACTAGTTAAAAACACTGCAACACAAACACATACAACCAAACAATAATAGTTTTATTCCTATTAGACTATAAGACATATGACTATGAGAAAAACTAAACAGACAAAAAAAAAACACAAAGAAAAAGAAAAAATATCTCTCGGCTCCTTTCTTTTAATAATTGTCCTTGTTTGAGAAGCAATCAGTACAGAAGTGTTGTTGTTGTTGTGCGGCAGGGGGCGCTGGTCTCCAGTCACTCGTGTGGTCTGTGTGGGGGTTTGTCTGGTTGAAGAAGAGCAGTAAACATCTCTTGGAATCATGAACCAAACTGAGGAGAAGTGGAGCAGGAGATATAAGCGGAGCTGGCTGAGCATGATCTCGGGGACATTTCAGCCTGAAAGATAGTAAGAGTGACAATCGAGAGGAGCACACAGATTGAGCAATTTTTTAAGGTGCAATATGTATGAATTTTGTCGTAAAATATTCCAAAACCACCAGGCCAGTGTTATATATTTTGTTCACTTGAGTACTTACAATATCCCAAATGTTCCCAACTATTTGTAAATCGTGAGAAAATTGCAATTTTAACCATGGCTCCGGGACGTGTGAGGAGTCGCCTGTCAATTGCGTCATACCCGCGTTACCCTCGGTTTCCGGTTTTATTTTGTAGAAACCATGGAAACACCAAAGATGCTTTAATATTTACATGTTTTAATAGACAAGGGAACAACTGTTTTGATATCTATAGACAGAAAACTATTGTTATATAGCTCAACGCATTTAATCTTATTGTTTAAATCTAATTTTCTTGATTTTTTGCGAGTACCGTGCTTTACCATGCCTCAGCGGAAAAACACTATTTTGTGAAGTAACTAACATAGCATAATCAGATGCAGCTTTATTTTAAGTAACAGTAACACAGAATTTTCTCCATCATACAATACGTTTTAAAATTAATTACATGCCATTTATCAACACAAGCATCCAGCATTTAATATGATATTCTAATATCAATATCTTACTGTAGTGTGTAACAGTGTCTCACAGCAGCCGCCAAGCGAACACACAGAGTAACATAACATTTTCAACACTCAAATGTATCTAATATGATAAACAGAACTGTTACCTCATACTCATGACCGGAAAAGCGGAAGCAGAGCCGGCGACTGTGTCATAATAAAAGTTCTGCTGCTCGTGGCGTGTGTTGCGCAATTGCTCTAGCGGCCTCGTTCAGCTCCCACAACACTCGGTCATGCTCTGCTTCACACTACAGTAACGTTAATAATCGCATCCATAAACATGATTTCTTCCCGATTATTTTTTCACCATCTGTTGAGGTGAAGACCACATGTCCCAAGATTCTGTGCTCAAACTTGACGTCATCAAGCAACGCCCTTGTTTTGAATAAAAAATTTTACATATTGCACCTTTAATAACAACATTTATAGGGTTAGTTCAGGTAAATTGAGGTGACTGGGAAAAATGTCTCAATTATCCTGAATTAACTATATAGCCTTTCTTTTCAAATGTACCTTCATTATATATGTGAATACATGTCAGTGATCTTGTGTTCATTTGTTTACCCAAGATAATATGATGATACTGGAGTATCATTCCATGGAATTTTAGTTTGAAGGGAAATTATTCAAAACTTCTTTGTAATTAGGCCGTTGACTCCACACCTTGCAATTTCTCTTACATATGAATACTATATATTTAATCTGAATGCTTACCATTAAGAAAAGAAGCTGTACAGGTAAGAAAACACAACAATCCCCAGAATCACACAGCAAAGCATGATCATCATTTTCTTCTACAGAGAGAAAGATGGATATTTATGAGACAGCGAAAACATATAAGAGAACAGGAAAAAGTTAGAACACATGTTAGGTCACATGTCTATTAAAAAGTTGTCTGTTAAAAATCATACACAATTCTTTTAAATTGACAAACGGGAGAATGAGGAATAAAACAAAGGAAAAGCTAGGTTTAGGGCCTGTGTGTGTGTGCGTGTGTTTAATAAAGAGAGATCACTTACCATCAGCACATGGTCAAGAGTTCAGATTATACACACATCATGTGTGTCATTGGCTCATAATACAAACCAAAGAAGAAGTTCTTCTGTTAGTGTTTCCTAATAACATTATGGTTATGTCTTTGCATAAAGAATATACAGATCACAAAACTGCTGAAATAACCAGTACAGCCTAAACAGGTGATGTTACTGTTCCCCTGAGGCTAAAGCAGTTGAATGCTTATATTGTCAACACTTAAAATGTCAGTCTCATGGCTGCAGCAGGCGCAATGATATTACGCAGCGTCTCTCACATACGTCTCCATGGTTGCAAGGCACGTTCCCTGTGCAAGCAGGGGCTCACAGGCGCTGCGTAATATCATTGCACTGCTGCAGCCATGGAACGGCAGCAAAGTTCCTTGATTATTACGCCTGAATGAGAGTATAGTTCCTAGCCATATCAGCCTAGAAAACCACAACTTTTCATTTTCCTTCGGTCTTAGTACACGATTTAACTACAGAAGAGTCAAGTTTTAAATAGGAAAAATATCAAAACTCTTTGGTCATTTTTAAGCGCGATGCTAACGGTCTAATCAGATTCAATGAACTATGCTAAGCTATGCTAAAAGTGGTACCGCCAGAACCGGAGATCGGCTGAATGGATTCAAAAACGGTAAAACTCAACTGTTTAACTCTAGGGGAGTTGGAAAATGACCCTATTTTCAAAAAAAGTGGAGTGTTCCTTTAATTTCATTGTGTTCAATCCATCTAATACAGTACACAGCATAAATGAGTACACCCCCTCTGAAACTTCTGAAAGTCAGCAATTACTCAATTACTTAAAAGACATGTTAGGGTTCTTTAGAGATATAATATTCCAGCAAGTCTGCTTAATCAATTACCAAAGAAGCATGTCAAAATTATTCAGGAAATTAAGATTTTCTTATCAAGGTGATAAAATGAGTACACCCTTTTAAAAGTTACTAAATAAAACTTTTCTGGTGTAAGTTTAAGGCAAGTATGTCAAACCAAAACATTTAAAGAGAAGTAATTTCTTGACAATTAAAAGTGTTATATAGCCCACTGAATCATTCTCAGACTTAATGCTGACAACAATGGAACCTCTTGGGAGAGAACTGTCAGGAGACTTGATTTTTTCTAGACAAAGAGCAGGAGAAATACCAAGCGAGTGTCTCAGAGCCAGCAAAAGCTATGAAAAGAGTGACTGCTTATCTCGGAGTTAGATGCAGCCTGCAGAAATGACATCCATGGTTGTTGTTCTCACTGGAATTACTTAGTGTAGCCAAAGTCAGTTAGCCATTTCCAAAGCCCATATTTACAAAATATAGATTCTGGGAATCAATACTCTGGTCTCATGAGATCAAATCAATCATTTTGGATCCAACAGTATCCAAAGTATTATGGTGTTGCTAGAGGAGGAGTACAGTGAGAAGTGCCTGGTTAAAGTAAGTAAAGTAAAGCTCTTATATAGGGATGTATGAGTGCTGAAGGTTTGAGGGAGATGTGCTTTATCAATGCTGTCATGAATTCTGACACCACTGTGTAATTTAATACACAAACCTGAAACAGAAGATGTTACCCTTTCCTCATTTCCTGCATTTCCTCTGCATTTTTTCAACATGACAATGAGGAAATGCATTCTCCCAAGGTGAAAAACTTTCTGTGGACATGTATTGCACTCAATCTTAACACTCGAGTGCATGTGGGGGATTCTGTAGAGACGAGTTGAGCAACACTCCCCATTAATGATCAGGGCATTTAAGGAGCTAATCATCCAGGAGTTAAACAGGGCATTTGTGACAATTTGTCATGAACTTGTACACTCCGTGCTATGAAGGTTCAGAGCAGTATACTTAAAATTATGGAAGGCATACTAAGTGCTAGAATATTATACGTTTGTTGAATTAAATCTAGGGTGTACTCATTTCTGCAATCCTTAATTTAAACAAAATTGGCTAATTTATTTATTTTATGGCTATTAATGACATAAGTTTATTATGTATATGTTTAATACATTTCAGTTTTCCATGAATTGTATTAGTGATCATCTTTTATATTCGTTCACAGGGGGTGTACTCATTTATGCTGTGTACTGTATAAAAACACCATCTCAGCTTATACAACATTTCAAATCCCTCAGTTCTCATATGCGCAATATCCGCGCAGACACAAAAATTGGGCTGCGCGTGGACCCTCCTGAAAATTGCATCACATGAACAGTGCAAAATGCGGAAGACTGAAGAATATTTTGGGCTTTAGGCACTCTGATCTATACTAAAGTCAGTAATGACACCAATCTTTTCTTATTTGTTCATTATATACATTGTGTATAATGATGAATGAAACATAAGAAAATTAATTAAACCTCAATAAATTATTTTTTTTTTAAAAAGGAAGTTGGACCAACATAAAAAGTTTTGACAAATGTAATAAAGTTAAGTTAAACATTCTAGAGTAAATACATTTGACCTAAAACTTAAATTATGAAAACTTAAAAACTAAAAATTATGTTGACCCAACTAAACTAAAATAATAATTTTTTAATTTGAATAATTTGAATAGATAACTGAGTAAAAGTAACCTTTTTAAATTTTAAACTGTGATGAGACTGATATAATGTATTATGATTGGTGATAATAGTTTAAGAATTTAACTATTGACAACCTATACTTGTATTTAAACCCATTAAAATTATTCAAAACCATATTTGTTCACTGCTAAATATTAAGGGGTGCATCACCAGCAAAAATTCATCAGTAAGCAAATAACCATTGGGTATTGGTGTCCAAAAAAAAAAAAAAAAAAAAAAAAGCTTGAATGTTTTAAGCACAATGGCAATTTTCTGACCATGATCCCCATGAATCCATCCATTAATTTTTCATGTATTTACAACATACTTAGAAAATATATAATGTAATTTAATCATTTGGTTAATTCTGGTTTTCCCATACAGAAGTTTATCACATTAAAAAACATACAGATGTGTGCTTCCATTCTGGACGACCCATCAATGCTTAGCTTATTGTGTTCATTTCACAAGGTCCTTGAACAGAAGCTGAAGTCTCTGAGCCCTTTTGATCAAAAACATTTTAGTAGCTTATCCATTAGATGTAGCCATTAAAGTCTGAGTGGGTCCTAAGAACACTTAAACTAAAACAATAAAAACATTAAAAAGGCATGAAATGGAGGTTACCTTTCCCTTGTAAGTCTCATAAAAATCCCTTATTCTGTGCTCATTGATTTGTCCATGTATTTTAAATATGCTTCCTTCAAAAGCCATTCCTGGCATGTAGTAGAATTTCCTTAAACATTTCCCGTCAAGCCTTCACAATAAAAAAAGAAAAAAAAAAAGAAAAAAAAAAGAATCCGTTTCCTTAACCATCGATCAGGATCCAGCAGAGTAGTTTCCCATTGGTTTGTGCTGATGAAGGGAGAGGCCACAGGTGGAGGGGGCAGAGCATCTGCTTCATAACTCCAAGGAAAAACAGGGAGGATGAGAAGGAGAGGAGGAAGTGATCAGCTGTAATAAAGGAGAGTTCGTGGGCAGCCACAGAGGAGATGTGCTGATGGAGAGGTTATCATAGAACCTGAGAGAGGATGATGATGATGATGATGATGATCACAACAGCAACAATCACACCCAGTATGATCATCTTCTACAAGAGACGAAACAAACACAATCCATTAATCCAACAGCAAACATCTAATAACTCCAACCCTTCACCCTCAGAAGAAACACCAGAGCCCAATAGAACCGTAACACACAAGAGAACATAGAACTCAACACTAAAACCAACAGATGCCCAGGAGACCCAAACGACCAAACAAAGCATGCTTGATATCCCATATGAAGACTAGATTAATTAAAATCCTGGTCACCCAAACTCCATATCTGCATAATAAACACCCACACCATTCCCAGCTACAAAACCACATTCCTCTGAAATTTACTTACCAAAGACTTTATCTCAGACCTACAGATAAACCCACTATCAAAGCAATAACTGCCAAAATCGTCAAAACCACAGACACTATAATAATTGTTTTCTGTGAAGAAAAACAGATGCAAACAACTGTTAGCATCTACTTTAACATTTGAGTAACAATTACACAACTTATTCAGACGTAAACTGATACGAGTCTGGAAAATCTCATCGACATTCATTTCAGGACTAAACATTGCATTTATGGAATACATTTAATGTCTAGAAAACTAGCAGTGAAGAATAGAAACAGTATTTCATGGTATATATTCACAGTGAAAAGAAAGAAAGAAAGAAAGAAAGAAAGAAAGAAAGAAAGAAAGAAAGAAAGAAAGAAAGAAAGAAAGAAAGAAAGAAAGAAAGAAAGAAAGAAAGAAAGAAAGAAAGAAAAAGAAAGAAACCCAAATTACTGGTAACACTTTTCAATAATGTTCCATTAGTTAATGCATTAAGTAATATTACCAAACAATGATCAATAAATTAGTTACAGTACTTATTCTTCATTGACTTATTCATCGTTAACATTACCTAATAAAAATACAACTGTTCTTTGTTAGTTCATATTAACTGATGTAGTTAGCTAATGTTAACATGAAACCCTATTGTAAAGTGTTACAAAATTACTTATATAATATTTCTTATAATATTAATATTACTTCTATAATATATATTTTCACATAAACCTGAATCTCAGAATTTGTCTCTGATAAACAATTTCCAAACACATAGATTTTGGACATCTCACATACTCACACCCATAAATGAAAATAATGTCATTTATTACTCACCCTCCCTCATGCCGTTCCACACCCGTAAGACCTTCATTAATCTTCAGAACACAAATTAAGATATTTTTGTTGAAATCCGATGGCTCAGTGAGGCCTGCATAGCCAGCAATGACATTTCCTCTCTCAAGATCCATTAAATGTACTAAAACATATTTGATGAGAATGAGAATATTTTTGCTGCGCCAAAAAAACAAGAACAACTTATATAGTGATGTCAGATTTCAAAACACTGCTTCAGGAAGCTTAGGAGTATTATGAATCCGCGTATCAAATCATGATTTGGATCGCGTGTCAAACTGCTGAAATCACGTGACTTTGGTGCTCCGAACCGCTGATTCGACACAAAAGATTCATAACGCTCCGAAGCTTCCTGAAGCAGTGTTTTGAAATCGGCCATCACTATATAAGTAGTTATTTTATTTTTTTGGCACACCAAAAATATTCTCATCACTTTATAATATTAATATTGAACCACTGTACTCACATGAACTGATTTAAATATGTTTTTAGTACCTTTATGGATCTTGAGAGAGGAAATGTCATTGCTGGCTATGGAGGCCTCACTAAGCCATGGGATTTCAACAAAAATATCTTGATTTGCATTCCGAAGATTAACGAAGGTCTTACGGGTGTGAAACGGCATAAGGGTGAGTAATAAATGACAAAATTTTCATTTTTGGGGGAACTAACCCTTTAATATTTAATATGTTGTAATATTTTGTACTGCCTTGGTCAATTCATTCCATGTACAATAAATGTTCATGTTTAATCATTACTATTAATCATGTCTTAATACATAACTCTTTAAAGAACTTTTTAATATAATTTTATGCATACAAGTATCATAAATTTAAAAGGGATAAATGAAAATGAATTCTGTCATCAATTACTCACTCTGTATGACTTACTTTCTTATATGGAACATATAAGAAAATATTTCAAGATATATTTTGTATACAATGGAAGTCAATGGGGTCCAATATTTTGTATTGTTTTCCAAAACATCTTCCTTTGTGTTCCACAGAAGACAGAAAGTCATACAGGTTTGAAATGATATGAGGGTTAGAAAATGTTGACAGAATACTCATTTTTGGGTGGTTTGTCCCTTTTAAAATACAAAAAAAAAAAAAAAAAAAAAATCTTGTATGACAATGATAATAATGACAATTAAGAGAAGTAGTTTCAGAGGCGGAGCAAGATTTATATTTTTATATACATGTTCACAGATGAATCATTCACAATAAGGACTGTGAATTAAGCAAACAGTGTCAGTTTAGATTTCATTTTGAACTTAATGAACTAATAAGATCTTGTCTGTGGGTAGCTATGGCTTGAATGTTACTATAAGGGTTATTCAAATCTGTCTTGGGAAATTTTCTGATCCTGTTCCTCCTTCCCCGCATAATTTTCTGTGTTTTCTATACTAACTGCATCAAAAAAAAGTGGCAAGAAGGCCAAAATTGCTGTGCTAACAGATGGAGACAGGCCACAGAATGCTCTCGCTCACAACACAAGATGCTGTTTTTCGTCCCATTTCAACACAGTATGTCTGTGAGTTCTCCTCAGCTGTGTGTATGTAATGTGTCAAACATTTTGTTGCTGTTAATATGACATGAAAACTGTCTGCGCCGATAGCCTAGTGGGCAGCGCACCGACATTTAGCGTTGTTGCACTTCGGGTGACCCAAGTTTCCCTGGACCTTTCCTGATCCTGTCCCCCTCTCTCTCCCACTTTCCTTCCTGTCTGCTTACCTTCCTATCATAATAAAAGCAAAAATAAATCTTTGTTGTGATTTTTTTTTTTTGAATGTTGGTGATGTTGTTTCTATTGATGATTACTGGATAATGTTGTTGTACATTTATTCTTGTCATGTTTTGTTTGACAATTTTTTAGAGTGATTAATTGACTGATTGTATATTTAACTGGGATTAATTGTATGCACCTGTTAATGATTGTCTATTTATGCTCTCTTTATTCCAAGTGAAATTATACCTTGACAAAGGCTTTGTGCTGAAACATTGGTCAATAAAAACTTTCTGCAAGTGAGTGTGTGCAGTCAAATCTCTCATATATATTTAAAATAAATCTTATATATATATATATATATATATATATATATATATATATGAAAACTGTAGACGTGGCTTAATGTTTATTTTATTACCTGAAATACACTGTAATGGGAAGTTTCAGGGCGTATAAGGATCAGTCTTAATCACTGAGTTTGTTTGTGTGTGACTCTAAGTGTAACGTCATAGGGTTTGGACACAGTACAAAGGATCTTTGGGGAAGGGTGGAACAGAGGGGCGGGACAAGCCTGATAATCATCATGAACTCACACGTCGAGCCTCCTGCTGATATTTAGCAGCTTTTTTAGTGTCAGCAACCGCCCGCTCCACAAAACCCACTGACTGGTCCATGTTGCTCTCAATCCTGTCAATTATACCACCCTACAATGGATTTTGGGTGAAGAAGAGAGAACGCAAAAGAAAAAGAAGAGGAAACAGAGAGGGCAGAGAGAGAAAAAGAGAGGTGGGGGGCAAAAAAGGAAGAGAAAAGAAACAGCAGAAACCACAGTGACTGTTATAGTGAGGTCAGATTGAGCGGCAGGTGAGGTCCGTACCTTCCGGGCTTTACTCTGATACCTGACTGCTTTCTTGGTTTCAGTCTTTGCAGCTTCAACGTGATCGACTGCTTTACCCACATTCACCTCAATGTTATCAACCATGTTGCCCTGAAACATATGGAAAAAACAACAACAATTAAAAAACAGGTATATTTGTAGAGACGGGGGCTAGTTGAAACACGGAAGTTATTCCGATCCTAGTCTTAAACAGTCAATGTGTTTAATGAACTGTAACTTTTTTCCTGCACAATAATGTAGAAATGCTCAATATATTTTTGTAGTCTAGACTTAACTATATAGAAATGGTCTTTCAAAAACAAGCCCACACTGATTCCCTGGAGTAAAAAGTGTGACAACTAGCCCTGGTCTCCCCTATTCAATGCTGATGCTCTGTAGAACAGGAACTAGAATCAAATTGATTTATTAGAGAAAAATACCCCAATCTTACCTTTCAGTTTTCCTCCATAGCAAGCAGTTAATAAGCAAAATAATGGTGGATTGGTCAATATTGTATCAGAGCTCTTTAGATCATGTGGATTTATTTAATCATTATTTTAGCTCTGCTCCAAAACCTTGTGAACTGCCTCACTGCAAAGGTCTACATAGACATCTGCCTTCTAAGGAACTAATACGTTATTGATTTGAAACAGGACTCAGCACATGATCACTAATGCGTGAATTATATACTACCGTTCAAAAGGTTTTTTGAAATAAATTAACTTTTTTTTGCATTAAAGTATTAGTTCACTTTAGTTCAGCTTTACTCACCCTCAAGGTGTATATGACTTTCTTCTTTCTGATGAACACATTTGAAAGTTAACAAGTTATGAAATAAAATCTCTAGCTTCTGCCAGATCGCTTTCCGTATTCAGCGTACAAAGAAAGTGTAAAACTTTTGCAGTTCAAAAAGCTTACGCTATGTCCTACGCCTTCCCTATTCAACTTACGGAAAAAGTGTAACACTTTGTTCGTAACTTGAATACGAAAGGCGGTCTGGCGGAAGGTAGATTTTACTTCATAATTTGTTAAAAAAAAATTCTACACAAACACATCACTTCACTTCAAAAGGCCTTTATTAACCCCCCGGAGCCGTCTGAAGTACGTTTATGATGGATGGATGTGGATGGATGCACTTTCTTCAGCTCATACTCGTTGGTCTCGTTCAGTGCCATTATAAAGCTCGGATACGTCAGGATATTTATTAAAATATCTCTTATTGTGTAAGTCATATGCACCTAGGATGGTTTGAGGGTGAGTAAAGCTTAATTTTAATCTGAAAGTGAACTAATCCTTTAAATTGATCAAAAAAGACAGTAAAGACATTTATAATGTTTCTATTTCAAATAAACAGTTCTTTTGAACTTTATATTCATCAAAGAATCATCAAAGGTACCTTATTTAATTATAAGTATAATTTTGCTGCCGACTGTTCACCTTCAGTGTTCTTATGATGCTTAAAATGTTGTCTAGATAAGCAACTCACTGGGTTTTGGAAAACAGCTATTGACTTTAGTTTCTTCTAAACAAATCTTGAAGGTGTAATGGGTGTATGAAGTTCGTGACCAAACAAAGCAAAATGAATGAGAGGAAAACAGGTAGTAAGGGAAATAAAAAAGGTACGAACAAAGAGGAGATAGAGAACACTCACATGCGAAAGAAAGGGCTGGTGGGGAAGTCACTCCAACCAGTTGCGTATGGCTTAGCAGCCAAGAGACCAAACCGACAGAACGAGTTTGAACAAAGAGGAAGAGAGGAAAGGATGCTACAGACAACAGACAGACAGGCAGAGAAAGAGAAGGAAATACATGACAATGAGGGGAAAGTTAGAAAACAATGACAGTATGAAAGGATGGAGAAAATGTTGGACAAACAGATGCGTGTGACGAAAGGCAAGGTGTACCTGGCTTTCCACCAGCATGGCGATGTCCACAAACATGTCATGCAGTTCCTTTATGCTGCTCTCCAGACGCACGATGTCTTTGTGACGTGCTTCAATCTCACTCAGCGCTTGTTTAGAGATCCCTGAATCCACAATCTGCAATACAAACAGCAGTTTTATCAGGATGTAGAATTAAATATTCATACTTGACAGAGTTTGGGAGTGTGGGGTGATTAGATCCAATGACTTTAGGACACTGGAGTAAATGGTCACAGGTGCAAGAGCCATGTACACTAGAAATGGAGTCTGGATCTTGTGGTCCTGGTTTTGAGACACTAACTTAGTATGAATCTCATTTTTTGATGTCTTGGTCTGAGTCTCAAAATTTTATGGCGACATTATGGTCTAACACAAGTTTCTCAAACTCAAATTATCATAGCCTAGTGGTGTTCACCATCTGTGACCAGTTAAACATCTACAGCACATACCACAGATGTAACCAGTGTTAAGAAAACACTACTAAAAGCAAAATGTTACAATGTTCTTTCTAATAAAAAGTAACTAAAAAGTATTGTGTTTGCATTACATTTGCATTATAAAGGGTGTGGGTGGGCTACTTTTCTACTGCTGTAAAGTCGGCACAAAAGCTGCATTGATGTTATGAGATAAGGGTGTATTTACACAGAAACCACAATCACAGGAAACAATGAATCATTAAAATGTTACATTTGTTACAAAATATTGCTAGCTGTGCTGATTAGGCTGGCCTGAGTCAACATATTTTAGATGTTGATACTATTACAGTATAATGCTTTCGTAAGCACCCCATAGAACCGGACCTATTTTAATGTAAATTTTTTTGTTGTATTAGAGGTGGTCAATATGAACAAAATCTTATTTTGTGCCACCAATTCGGCAACGTAAAGATTTTGAAAATAATTATAATTAAATTAAACATTACATTTTCAATTTAAAAATTTGATAAAAATTAAAATAATACCATTTTAAGAGCTAAATGTTCTTCAGGCATCCCATTCTTTTTAGCCAATGAATTTTTACAGCGACTTTTCCAGTTGTTTTGTGAATTATTGGATAAAGATTAAGGATAAGGTTCTTTTTTCTACCCAATACAAAACTGTAAAGCTTGACATAACTTAAAAAAAAAAAAAAAAAAAAGTGTATTTGTTATAAAAATGGTGTTTTAAGATTTTATTAATTTACATGGCTTATCCAGGTCTAGAAATCTCACTTTTAAAGGTGCCCTAGAACCAGTTTTTACAAGATGTAATATAAGTCTAAGGTGTCCCCTGAATGTGTCTGTGAAGTTTCAGCTCAAAATTTTGGGGCATCATTAACTATGCACCAATTCAGGCTGCGGCCCCTTTAAATCGCGTGCTCCCTTTAACCACATTTAACAGTAAATAAGCAACATGTTAACAAAACATTTATAAAGACAATTTACAAATATCACTAAAAATATCATGATATCATGGATCATGTCAGATATTATTGCTCCATCTGCCATTTTTCGCTATTGTCCTTGTTTGCTTACCTAGTCTGATGATTCAGCTGTGCACAGATCCAGACATTAATACTGGCTGCCCTTGTCTAATGCCTTGAACATGGGCTGGCATATGCAAATATTGGAGTCATACATATTAATGATCCCGACTGTTACGTAACAGTCGGTGTTATGTTGAGATTCGCCTGTTCTTCGGAGGTCTTTTAAACAAATGAGATTTACACAAGACAATGGTGTTTGAGACTCACTGTATGTCATTTCCATGTACTGAACTCTTGTTATTCAACTATGCCAAGGTCAATTCAATTTTTGATTCTAGGGCACCTTTAAAACTAGGCTGCCTCATAAATCCATGTTTTCCAAGGCTGTTGGAACTCTGGTTTTTCAAAGAACTGTGTTATTAAAGGGGTGAAATAAAATAAGAAATATGTTGATTTGTAGTTGTTTTACCATATTACAATTATATTTTAAAGACCCCCTGTGGTGTAAATCAAGTTTTTAATGTTGTTTATATGTATGTGTGGTGTTTTTAATATGCTTCAAGACAAACGATGTACAAATTCATCAGTCAACACCGCTGCTGAGTATTTTCTCCTTAAAACTACAGTGTACTAAAGACAGTCTCAAAATCACTGTTTGAAACTGCCCGTTTCCTACAGTCGCAAATATGTAATCGTGCGGGGTGGGGCTTTTCCTATCATTATTTCTATGAATGCTGATTTTTAGAAGGCAGCTGTCTGATTCTGAGATGGCAAATGGGAACATGGTTTGTGTAAAATTAGCAACACATTTTCAGTGGTTTGATAGCATAGTCAAGGCAAGGGATAATCTTATCAGTTACTGTTATGTGTCGACTTTTATTCAAATTCTGAATGTATTATATATAGCCTAGAAAGCATGCAAAGACAGCTTCATTTATAATCACAGTTTGAGATCTCACAAAGTCCCGTTATAATCAATAAAGCTGTCTACACTGTAAAATGAATCTCTTATTTACATTGTGTCTACACTTTGTTAATGTGAGGATATGCATGCTGAACTCAGTACTGAACAAAAACTCATGCGTTTTAACCGGTGAGTGGATTCTGACTAACTTAAACACCTCTTATTGGTCACCACATTCAAGAGTTCAACAAACATCTGTGATTGGCTACACTGATCACAAATGCAAAAGTAGATAGAAAAATTTGACGTTCTCCAGAGCGCAAACACAAAAAAAGCACTGGAGCTCTTGCCACATCTGTTTTGTAAATATGATACTATTACAGTATAATGCTTTCGTAAGCACCCCATAGAACCGGACCTGCCTGTATAATTCCCTCTTCCTCTTCTTCTGAATTAGTTTCTGGTTCAAACATATGTGTATTAATTACACCAGTACTTCCACTTGTCATTGTGTAGCGTTTACTACAGCTGACCAAGTGGATCAGATAGTCTGAGCTGGTGTGATTGAGTGGAGACGGGGACTAACTTGCATATTCATGGATCAGCATTTACCAAATGAAGCAGTGGAGTGTGTAAGTGTAGAGTTACATTACAACAATTGTAAGGCATGAAGAAATTATTTTCACAGCAAAAAAACATTTAAATATATCAGTTTTAAGGGATAAAATTATTGACTGCAGGGGGATTTTAAATCATTTTAAGTCCTCTTGAGGTCTCCTGATCCACACACATACACACAAATGCACGCATTACCCCTGCTGTGAAAACGGCTGCGTTTCCTCCCTCCAGCATCTCCTCCAGCTCCTCATCAGTGGTGGCTTTACCAGCTAGAGCCAGAAGCAGAACAAAAGCAAGTCAAAGACAAAAAAGGGGAATAGCACAGCGTCAGTTTGACACGCTTCAACCACAACCCTGTGAAAGAAACGTGTTGTTCGCTGCACACTGTGAGGCTGAGGTCATGTTTAATAAGGTCTGTCTCATGCACTGGTGTTTAGTCAGGAGTGAGTGTGCGGGCAACACTTACTGATCTCTAACTGTCTCTGAATGCGACCTTTACTTTTCTCTCTGAAGTCCACCTGAGCTTCATTGTATTTGGTCATCACATCAACAAACTTCCTGGAAAGAACAGCGTGCTGGCGGGGCAACATGAGCGCAGAGTCAATTGAGCATGTGTATTTGTGTGTGTGTTATGTGAGTGGGATGCTGACTCACCTGCGATTTGCGTATTCTCATGTCGGCCGATAATCTTTCCGCTTCTTCTGCCTCGAGATTCCTTTCAATGGCTGTACGGACATATACACACAGGGCAGGGTTATTAGAGTTAACTACAACTAAAACTAAAAACATTCAAATCAGTACTTGAAATAAAATTAACATTAACTGAAAAAAAAATTATATTAAAAAAAACTTGATGTACAGAAACAACTAAAACGGGAAAAAAAGAAAAAAAAAACTAATAAATATGACAGAAATCACGATAAAATTACTAAAACTTTAACTAAAATGGAAATGAAACAGAATATTAAATAAAACTACAATAGTATCTGAATGATTCTGAAATAACACTGACTCAGGGTAAACATTGCATTCATAAAGGTGGATAAATGGCTTGCATTATTCTGGGTCAGAAGTGTTTGAGAAGCCAAACCTTGTTCTGTGTGTCCTAGTTTTTTGCCCTAATGAGAAAAGCACAAAGCAGGCCAGCACACATGTAAGGACACTTACTCTTCAGTTTGTTACGAGCATTGTTGGCCATTTTCTTGATGTCATTAGTTAACGCCTCCAAATCATCTTGCGTTTCTGTTCGTAGAGAAAAAACAGAAGGGGAGGTATAAGTATGTAGAGATGAAATGAGATTATAATAGCGCTGGTTTGTGCATGTTTTGTCATTTTTTAACACTCCCATAGGAATATTTTGTTGTTCAGAGGTTCCTCTTTCATAGCTAAGGAGACTTAATGGAGTTATGTTTCATACCCATTCAAAAGTTTAGGCTCGGTAAGAGAATGTTTTTGTAAGACTCTTTTGCTCACCATGGATTTATTTATTCAAAAACACATTGAAAATAGTAAATGTTGTGAAATATTATTGCAATTTAAAATACCTTTTTTCTATTTTACATACATATATTAAATATATTACATTTTCTAAAAAAAAAAAAAAAAAAAAAAAAAAAAAATTATATACATTTTTACCATAAATGCTCATCTTGAACTAGCTCTCTTCTTCTTCTCTATTTGAATTCCGGCTGTGTAGACACTGCTAAGTGTATTATTGCCCTCCACAGGTCAAAGTTTGAACTAAATTGTCATATACAATATGCTAGTGAAAGTATATAACAATTAGTTAAAACTTTGACCTGTGGAGGGCAGTAATACACTTAGCAGCGTCTACACTGCTGGAATTCTAATAGAGAGGAAGAAGAAGAGAGCTAGTTCAAGATGAGCGTTTATGGTTAAAACGTATATAATTTTTATTTTTTTTTAAAGTGATTGTTTCTCTGGATAAGACCCTTATTCCTCGCCAGGGATTGTGTAGAACGCTTTGAAGCTGCAATGAAACTGTAATTTTGACCTTTTGACCTTTGGAGGCCACTGAAGTCCACTATATGGAGAAAAATCCTGGAATGTTTTCATCAAAAACCTTAATTTCTTTTCGACTGAAGAGAGAAGGACATCGACATGACAAGAATGACATGACTGAGTCTACGTCAGCTGTTACTCATTGGTTACTACCAGTCAGTGGAAAACAGTGTTGAACTGGGTCATAATGAGTTGCACATGTGAATGTGTCTTACTCTGGTCTGACGTTGGTGCAGAAAGAATAACTGAGTAAAGTTTCTTCACTTCGGCCACATTCTCATCAATCTTATCAATGCTGTTCCTGATATCTTCAATCTGAAACAAAGAAACAAGGTCACTTAAAAACCACAATGACACACGTTCAGGCAAAGCACATCAAAAGTATTTACACAAACATGACTGTAAAATATACAGAAGAACATGCCTGGCCGAAGAACTCATCCATAAAAGCAGCATTGTCCACGGCGATCTCAACGTCTTCGTCATCATGATCGCATGTCTGAAACATACAGCATAAGAATTATTTTGTAGCAAAATTTTTTATAAGTGACCTAAATACATGCAACGGAAGCCTAACTGTGGTAGAAACAGGCCAGAAACAGGATGTGGTGTGATGTATATAGACAATACTTAAAGGATAATAATAATATCATGTAAAGACAAGGAAATATCATATATATTTATGATCTCATGCTGTCTTTTCACACACTCTTATATTGTTATGACTGGTTAGTGACTTACTGTCACTAATTCACTGTCTAGAAAATAAATTACAATTGAGTAGTGATCGACCGATGTATCGGTTTACCGATATTTTTCCCGATATTTAAGCATTTTTCCATAATCGGGTATCGGTTTTGTAATATCGGATTCGCCGATTTACGGCGCCATCTTGTGGCCGTTTTGAGACTTCCTCCGTCTGAGGAGATCAGTCAACAACAACTCAGTGCACAGGTAAAGTATATGTTCTACTTGGTTTGCTTTAATTAATAAACTTTATTTAACATAACAGACATGCACAAATGAGATCTGAGACATAAATTCCTGATATAGTTAATTTATGCAGCTTGTTTAAACAATTGAGACGAACTCATTGAGTCACGTAGTGTAATTCGTCATGTCCTGCCCCAATAAAGACGTAACTTTACATGAATTAAATAAAACAGACGTGAATGAGTGCATGTTGAAAATAAAAGCGCTGAATTTAATTCTCTATCTTTTGTATTTGCTCACCGTTAGTCTAGAAGAAAAAGTTTGTTCATATTGCTTAGCAACTGACGGATGATCAGGAGGCTTAAGCACGGCCACTGAATGAAACTTTTGACAAGATTATCTTGTTTAAACACCCTAGATTATATTATCATTTACTACATAACAATTATTTCGCTAATACACATATAAATATAGCCTACCGCTTTGTGGAAATTAATTATTTATTATCTCCATGCCCGATCACGGTTGATTAAGTTATAGACAAACAGCACTTTGTCAGTTGGCATTTCATGATTTAATGTTAGATTAAATTTAGATCATAAAATGCCAACTGACAAGTGCTGTTTAACTTTATTAGATTATATAATCATTTGATTTACTACATAACCATTATTTAGTTAATACAAATCTAAATAAATGCAGCTCTGGAAATTATTTAGTATCTCCACATGCGATCGCGGTTGAGTAGCCCAATTTATAGTTTTGTGTAAATACATAGATAAGTTACAGCACTTTGTCAGAAAGCATTTCAAGATCTAGACCGACAAAACATAATAATTAATAACACTAGTTGGAAAATGCAATGATGTATGCTGTTTTGTTTGTTACTTTCCTGACAATGTTATATATTCCAGCTAATATTATTCAGTAAAGTTTTTTTTTTTGTATGCAAGGAGGGAGTGATTTTATAAATAAAATGGTTTGTTCAGCTCATTTGTGTTGTAATAATTGTCAAAAACAGAAGTATAACAGTAAATAAATATCGGTTCTGCATATCGGTTATCGGGTACATAAACATGCAAATAATCGGTATCGGTTATAAAAAAATCAATATCGGTCGATCACTACAATTGAGTACAAGTTTGGAAAGATATTTAAACTCTATTGATTACATATCTAGTGGAGTAACATTGAGTAACCCCTGAAAATGGCCGGTAATTTCCAGTCTTGGGAATTTCTGAGCCAATAACTATAACTGATAATCACAAGTTTGTTGTGGCAGATATCCACCAATTTAATATTTTTTTTTGCATTTTAAACATTTTAAAATGGAGCAGTTAGCAGATTAGCAACTGTATTCAATCAAAACCACTCACGTGACACAAAATAGAGCTTAACACAAAGTTTAAAACCTTATGATCTGGATATTATTATTATGCATTAAGGCAGTATGAGCAAGTCTTTAAGTCAGCATGAAACGGTTGCAATACTGTTTTCTTTACTATTGTGTCTGTCTTTCTTTTGTAAATCATTCAGACGTTTCAGTTGTAGTTGTTTTTTTTCCCTTTAGTGTATAATGTATGTGTTTGTGCATGTATACAATCTACAACGTTACAAAGCTCATCGTCTCCCACAAAGCAAAATTTCTTCTATTTAACAGTGATCCAGACCTGCCTAAAATGCCTCGAGCATTCAAGTCCAGATATTACTTCCTCAAATGTCCATGTCACAATGTGAAATATTAGCATAATGCTCGCCCAAAGGCATGCACAAAGAAATGCTGTTCCTGAGCAGTACAACCAAAAAGTTTGCTTGTGCTCCAAAACCTGGGAAAATACAACACTGGCTATAATTGAAGTCTACTTACTAATGTGAAACATTCTGCTCAAGTCATGCTTGATTATCCGCATTTTCAGAATCCAACTTTGGCTCAAACTGACCAACGATATTATTAAATGTGCGTTTACAACTGCTGTAGAAGCCTTGGAAGCCGAAGCTCGCGATTATGGTAAGGGGCGTTACATTACCAATAGTATTTGGCCAAACACAACGCACTGGGTCTGCTGGCCAATTAGAGCAATCTGAGTTTTTTGGAAGGAAGGGCTTTGTAGAAATCAGCATGTTTCAAAGAGACTGGGAACAGAGGAGCTGCAATAATGTACAGTTCACAAGTTCACATATACATATAATTAAATAGAGTAAGTTATGCATATTTGGCGTGCTGTCCGGAGAGAGGGCTCTGAGCTCGGAATTTTGGCCCGAACCCAGAGTACTCCATCTGGATGTGGTAATAATAGATAGAACTAGAAGTGAGGAGATGGGGTGGTGGAGGGATGCTGATGAACTGTCAACGAACAGAAGAGAGTCTGCAGTATATATATACCTCTTGTTGTTGGTTGATTAGCTGAAAGCGTTCCACTTGTGCTAATTAGGTTAATTATCTGCACCTGCTCCTCCTGAATTTTGTTAATAAAACATCATTATGTGAAAATAATGTGTTTTTTGAACATTAAAGCATGTTAACCTAATCTGTTACTCAGACGCGAAGCGTGTATAAGGCTGGGCAAGGCTTAGCCTTCACGTGGCCACAGACTTGAGAGACTAGCATGCAGTTTTCTCACTCAAACATTTGCCTGCTGCTGCTTCTGAGTAAGCTGCCTATGACTGCTGGTCTAGGATCAGTTTTCTCCATAATAATAGCATATTGGCAAAAACAGAGTGAGTGTGCATCTGTGTTTGCGCTCTGGAGAGCATCAAAGGTTTCTATTTACAACATGTTTTTGCAGCGTTAAGCAATGTAGCCAATCACAAACATATCTGGTGATTTCCTGAATGCAATGCAACTGTTCAGTAATTATAATGGAACTTTGTGAGATTGCTATGAACTAAGATGAGTGACAGCTTTTTAGTGATTATAAAGGGAGTGCTCCATGCCATAACATGCATGCAGTGGCTTATGCTTGCTTTTCTGTTAAAATTAACAGTGATTTGTGAACGTAAATGCTTTAATAAATAATTTTTTTGGGAGCGTTTATACTGAAATACTTGGGTTGTGCTGTGACATGTAACTTAAAACTATTTCATGGAAATCTATTTAAATGTGTTTTAAAGGCGAAAGCATCTCCTTCCTTAGCCTTACCCTGCAGTTGGTTCACACTACGCCTATGCTCTTACACCCAATAATCAAAATAACAAACTTTTATAATAGCATCATATGACAGCACAGATAGAATGTAATATCCCACATGAAAGGACCTTAAGTCAATGACAATTATACTTTTTTCTTCATATTTTTACTTATTACTTAATAAAACAAATAGAATATGGCTTAAAACATTAATAAAACATCTTATTACTGAAAACAAACAATATATGACTTAAAACGCCATATCGTTGTTTATATCAGATGATCCTGATTAAAACAAGCCAAAGCACAACACAACACAGTAAACAGATCCTAAATAAATCCTTACAAAGTGAAAGACAAGCCAACATGGCTCAAACACTGGATAATTCAAGGTCACGTTTATAAGCTCGTACACTGAGGCATGAGTTTACACTACAAAAAACACAAAATACAAATATACATTTTAGTGTTTACAATGACCTGCTATAATTTCACCTATCAGTAACCATAATACTAGTTACTGAATACGTCATCAGTGAATGACATATCAGCCACCAATGTATTGTTCACCTCTTGTTCCAAGTCTAACCAATGTCAAGTCAAGTTTATAGTCAAGTTCTCTTGGGTTATGGTTATGTTTCTGTTAATGGGTTATGTTATTAAACTGTACTTAAAGGTTATGGTTGTTAGATTTACCGCGTCAAATAAACATCCGTGTTACAGGACTCTGCTGACAAGGCACAATGTAAGTCGTCCTTAAACAGTTGTTTTAGCAAATTTACAAATCTTTTATTGTATGTAAAGTCTTCCTAAATGGATAACACATCTCTCTATAAAATCCTTACGAAAGTAAGTAGGGTAAATTGAGATTCTGTACAATGTTAAAACTGCCAATGTGACTTGCACAACACTTCATAAGGACAGAATGGTGTGCCTTGTGACGTTTTATGAGGAGCATGTGGAGAACGGTACTGTTTTCTATTTTAATAATAGCTTTACTGTCAAATGACGCAATTAAACTCATTAACACCGTCATAGAACAGAGCTTTGTGCATGATAACATTATAACTCAAATGTCAGGAGACACGAGGGTTAAAGTCTCAGTAAAAACACACCTTCTTTATGACACCATTCAAGGATTTCTCTATAGTCATCAAACTTGCGGCTCTGTCACTTCACCACAGAGAAGCCAAACACACACACACACAAATATCTTTGGATCTCTGTGAAACCCCATATGAAGCTTAAACACTTTTCAGCATTTCTGAGAGATCAATTGATATATTCAACATTCAAAAAAACGTACCATGGTAAACACAGTTTCTACCAAAATATCAGTACAGTTATATATGCTTCATTAAAATTGTCATTAATATGCAATGTTTTGCTGCATACTTTATCATTTGATTTAATTTTTTAAGACATACACTACTGGTCAAACATTTGGGTAAAAGAAACTTATGTCACACGTGATTTTTTATTTCAAATAAATTCTGTTATGATCATTCTGTTCATCAAAGGATCCTGAAGAAACACATCAGCATAATTCTTATATTAAAAGATATTAAAATATACTACAATATTATTACAGTTATTTAGATTTGTCAAAATATTTCACAATATTAATATTACAATATAATTTTTTAATGTTTTTTTTTTACTAAATAAATGCAGTCTTGGTGAGCATAAGAGACATCTTACAGAAATATTTATGAAAGCTTACCGACCTCAAACCTTTGAATGGTAAAAGTAGCTGAGTAATATCAGGTTACCACAGTATAATGGCAGTAAAAGCTAGATTTTTACATTTTCTAAAGAACATGCATATGGATATATTGGTACCATCTCGGTTATCAGACGATGCTAGATTTTTTTCCAATTTATCCACATCTATCATTTAAAATGACTGATTTTAGTTTTTAGTGTTTGAATCTTAATTTTAATATTGGCCATAACCAGTGTTGGGGAAAGTTACTTTTAAAAGTAATGCGTTACAATATTGTGTTACTCTTAAAAAGTAACTAATTGTGTTACTTAGTTACTTTTTATGGAAAGTAATGTGTTACATGTGTTACTTTTTCTCACCGGGGCTGGGCTTGCTTGTTTGATTTAATTATAAAAAATAAAAATTAAAAAAAATCTGCAAATGTTAAGGCTCTTTTTCACCAAAAGTGAAATAAATAAGCCTCAGTCTGAAGGAAATGCAAATTCAAACCTGTACAGTAGAGGGCGCAGCTCAAAACAAAACTTTCAGCTGTGCTACAGTTCTGAATTACAGAAGAATAGGATGCAGGAGAAAGAAATTCAACACTCTTACTTTAACAATAAAAAACGAAACAAATGTGATGTTTATTTAAAGTCACTTTTGCTTATTAGTATGGTTGAATTGGATCATCAACAAAGTCTAGCAGCAAAGACATTGGTTAATGAAGTGAGAAGAACACCTTACTCCCGATTTCTCTCAGCATGGGGACAGAAGAGGTGTCAGTCGATAAATGGCAAAACAAAGTAACTTACATTCCTTTTTGAAAAAGTAACTCAGATATTTTGTTGTAAATTTAAAAGTAATGCATCACTTTACTAGTTACTTGAAAAACGAACCTGATTACGTAACTTGTGTTACTTGTAATGCGTTACATAACATGAAATGAACATAACATGAAATGAATTAGGGCTGCGCAATGTATCACACAATACGAAAAATAACATTGAAATCGCACTTAAACGCAACACAGAATAATGCAGTCATGTGTTTATTCGTCATGTTTAATCAAAGTGTTTCAATCTTCTGTTTATTCAGCTACAGCGATATGATATCTTCTTCTGTGGCAGCGCATATTTAGAGTTTCTGACCAAGAGCGCCCTCTGGCTTTCAAACGGAGAAGCATTTACTACTGATCACAGAGCCGTACAGCTCTGACAAGCTGCGCATAAAATAATAACAGCCTTTGCCAAATCGGGTGCAATAAAGTTTGCAATAAATCACTAAATATTTTGTGCAGCCCTAAAATTAATTATCAGTTGATCAATATCAACCAGAATTGTATAATTCATGCTAAAAACACGAATGTTGCAGAATGACTTCCAAGTTTAAAGGTGCCCTAGAATTAAAAATTGAATTTATCTTGCCATAGTTAAATAACAAGAGTTCAGTACATGGAAATGACATACAGTGAGTCTCAAACTCCATTGTTTCCTCCTTCTTATATAAATCTCATTTGTTTAAAAGACCTCCAAAGAACAGGCGAATCTCAACATAACACCGACTGTTACGTAACAGTCGGGGTGTACGCCCCCAATATTTGCATATGCCAGCCCATGTTCCCAACATTATGAAAGGCATTAGACAAGGGCAGCCAGTATTAATGTCTGGATGTGCTGAGCTGAATCATCAGACTAGGTAAGCAAGCAAGAACAATAGCGAAAAATGGCAGATGGAGCAATAATAACTGACATGATCCATGATATCATGATATTTTTAGTGATATTTGTAAATTGTCTTTCTAAATGTTTCGTTAGCATGTTGATAATGTACTGTTAAATGTGGTTAAAGTTACCATCGTTTCTTACTGTATTCACAGAGACAAGAGCTGTCGCTATTTTCATTTTTAAACACTTGCAGTCTGTATAATTCATAAACAACTTCATTCTTTATAAATCTCTCCAACAGTGTAGCATTAGCTGTTAGCCACGGAGCATAGCCTCAAACTCATTCATAATCAAATGAAATACATCCAAATAAATACAATACTCACATAATCCGACGCATGCATGCAGCATGCACGACGAACACTTTGTAAAGATCAATTTTGAGGGTTATATTAGCAGTGTTAACTTTGTTTATGCTGTTTAAGGCAAGCGCGAGCTCCGTGGGCGGGGAGCATGAGTATTTAAAGGGGCCGCGCAGCGTAAATCGGCTCATATTTAATGATGCCCCAAAATAGGCAGTTAAAAAATTAATTAAAAATAATCTATGGGGTATTTTGAGCTGAAACTTCACAGACACATTCAGGGGACACCTTAGGCTTATATTACATCTTGTAAAAAAACTTTCAAAGGCACCTTTAATACTTAGGGTTAGATGATTGTTAGATGACTGATCCTATCTTTTTTTAGCAAACACCACTGATACCTGTATTAATGATGGTATGATGGAAAATATGTTTACCATAGTACATTTTTGTAAGAGACCATCAGCCATGTACTAACAAAAAGGCAGTATAATGAAAACAAGCAATTACTGAGGTGGTACTAAAGAATTTCAGAGACAAACAATTCCTGTGACAAAATGTAATATTACCTATCCTGCTGACAAAGACTTCAGCTCTCTTTTCAAGTTTACTTGTACCATAAACAATGTGTTGCCAACCCAACGGGTTTTTTGTGAAGGTTAAAGACACACACACACACACGAATGCAGTGTGCTGGAAAAGCTATGAACTGAGGTAGAGAGATAAGCCTACAAGAGACTTCCTGCTGAGGGAACATGAGAGAGAGAGACTTACTAAGTTAAAGTATAGTGAGTTAACAGTGTACCCTGAGAGTAAATTCTGTAATATCAGTGTTTTATAGTGTAATATTATTAGTTTTTCACTCATCATCCTACTAACACTTACAGAAGAAGGCCGACTGAAGTTGCCGGAAGGACATAAAAACAAATGGTCACGCTCACACAGTGTTCCCGCTCAGCTGTTTAATGTCCCACAGTTCCTTTAGTGCTCCAAGACGAACTCTGTGTGTGTGTGTGTGTGTGTGTGTGTGTGTGTGTGTGTGTGTGTGTGTGTGTGTGTGTGTGTGTGTGTGTGTGTGTGTGTGTGTGTGTGTGTGTGTGTGTGTGTGTGTGTGTGTGTGTGTGTGTGTGCGTGTGTGTACTTAGCCTTTAATACTCATACATGCACGCAAAGAAGAGGAGAACAAGTGCAGCCACACCAAGTTAAACATTACAGAGACAAACAGATAGAAAAACCCATTTATTTAGAGGTTAGAACGATAGATGTTTTTTTCTCAACAGGATTTCCTTTAGCACAGAGGGTCAAACACAGACAAGTCCCAAGCAACTATCAGGGGTGTTTGCTAAAGACTGCAGATTGTAAACATTTTATAATATACAAAGCCTATTGTTTGTATTACAAAAAATTAAACTAAAATTTGTGGCCATTTGTGTTTTTTATATTAGATAATTTTGGAATTGTTCTGGAATTTGTTTTGTTTTTCTAGTTTTAGTTTTAATTTCACGAAAAAAGTTATTTCATTTTGTTTACTGTAACACTGACCAGAATTGTAGTGACTAACGCTGCCTTCACATTTCATAATTCCAACTTCCAAGTCGTGATTACGAGCTTGTTGCATTCAAGTGCTTTGTTGTCAGAATGAAACAGGAATGATGGAGGACACCAGGTTTATTCTTGCCTGTTTATTGGGAAAATTTTATTAAAGCCAAATTTATATTTAGTGTCCCATGTATTGACAACCATATAAACATTCACAACGCTATCTAGATTGTCCGCTTGCTGATTATTCTGTAATTTCGGTCAAATCCAGGCTATTTTCGCTGTGTATAAAACCTACAATACGCTTAAAATGATTATTCATATATAGAAATATGCACTACTTTAATGACAAGACGATTTAGCTGTTGTGGGGGAAAAAACTAATAAATCATACCTGTCACAGCAGTAGTTCTCCCCTCCACCATGTTTAAAGTTTATGGCTCGCCCCATCTCGGGAATTTGGGTATCAAAATTATTTCCAAACTTCGCAGTGGTAAACACAACATCAGAGGGCATTCATTTGCAATTTTTACCTAGGAAACTCTTATTTTTACTATAATTACCAATAGCATGTGAAGGCAGCATTAAGCAAGGGCATTTTTGACTTGGACTAATAAGTAACCCTGCCAGAACACCCTAGTAACATTCATAACACCCTAGATACAGCAACCATATAGCAACACCCTGGCAACCACCCATCTCAGCTTTTTGTGAGCTAGTTTTGCACGAGAAAACACCAGAAAGTGTAAAAAAACGTATTATTATATTATTTTACCTTACCAAAAAAAAGAAACCAGTAGCAGGCAAGTATAAAAACTGAGCGAGTGAGATTGCCTGTATGCAAAACAGCACGGAAACAAAACTCTGACTAATGTAAATAAGGTTCGGCCATAGGCACACACGCACACAAGTTCCTCTTGCCAGGCAGGCTGCTTCAGGTAAAAGAGTCAACAAAAGAAGTACTTGACTGAGGCAGAGTCGCCACAGAAACAAATCTTCACCTCTGACCCTGCCCATAAAATCTGACACCCAAACAAACTCAGTCCTCAATAACCCCTGCCAACAGTACTCTGATATACTAGAGTCATTATATCAGAATTTAGTGCATACTTCAATTTGCCAGAAAAAAAAATCATGATACTGCCATGATATTGTAAGGTCATGGAACAATTCCTAAAAGTTGATACATGTCCAATAACATGGTAGTACCAAAGCACATGTCTGACAATATGGCACCTCTTAAGCACTATTCGGACAGGATAAGTTTTACAAGGGTAGATGGAGTAATGTAATTTTACCACAGGACATCTGTAATATTAATGGCCAATTTGCACGGGATAAGAAATCTCAGTAAAACTACCAGAAGTGGGAGGGGTAAGACATAGTATCGGGTTATATGTCTGAAAAACATGGTACATACCAAAAAGCCTAACCTTAACCATGAGTTATTTTCTGTAAATTATTTTCATGAAAATCACAAACAATGATGATATTGCCAAAGGTCTTGTTAATTTATTTTAAATGGTTATATAAGATTATTTATGATGAGAATGTAAGGAAATAGACTTAAACATATAACAAATTTATATACTGCATCCTTTATATTAATATATTATATTTGTTGTATATCTGTATGTTTATATATTAGTAGATATTGTAGTCACAAAAAGCCTATAATTTGCACGCATTTTAAAATCTTTTTTAAACACATAAAATCAATTTAAACATTCAAGTGAGTCCTCTGACAGCTCTCTGTGGGCTCTGTGTACAGAAAACAGCTCGCGAGTACTGAATTGAGTAATTCTTGTGCTCGAATGGAAAATATACACAACAAAAGTATGTCAAAATGCCCGTCTTGGCGAGTATTCACTTAAACACTGTCGGTTATGTCTTAACTAAACGTAAACAGAAGAGAAAGAAAACGTGTCAGAGCCATTGTTTTTCAACAGCTCCGACATGTGTAACAGTATATTGGATCCGTGAATTCGGTCTTAAAATATTCCTGCTGCCGTCTGTGTCATTAATGTTAATCAAAAAACTGTGAAAATCACTCAATGCTCTTGACTAAATTACTTTTGTAGCTTTAACAAGGATTAATCTATATTCATACAGTGAAGATGCAGTTATTTTATGTTTGAATATTCAATTTCTGTACCTAAATACTTAACTGAAAAACTTAAAACACTGCTTATTTAATTTTTATCTTTGTTCTGTTGTATGTATTTGAGCTGTTGCTTGTAATTGTTCCATTTGTTCTTATTTTATTACTTTAGACTCATTTCAATAATGTTTGTACTTTATATTAATTAAGCTAGTATTTGCTGTGGTGTCGAAATTGGAATCAATCAAGAATTGTGAAATTTTACTGGTATCTAAAATTTTGGTGGCTTATTTATTAGAATACAGTGTTACATGGGTCAAAACAACAAAAAAAAATGTTATTTATTAATTTTTTTACATATTTATTTACATTTTTTTGGTGTGGCCAAAAATTTTTTGTTGGTATATTTTATACATAAAGCAAGGCGGTATTGGGTATATGTCTGAAAAACACGGTACATATATGAAATGGTAACACTTAACTACATTGCATATGGGCGAAAACTATGTTACCATCCAAGAATCATGGTAAATGTCCAAAAAGCATAACATTTATCAAAACAGAACTATGGTAGTACCATTGTGCATGTCCAAAGACCACTGTATCATGGTATTTTTTGGTAAGTGTGGCTACAGAATGGAAGGCAAACTCAATATATTTGTATTTTATATTTTTCAATAAGTATTTGAAGATCAGCATCATCTCCCTCACCCCATCCCCCATCTTCCCAGAGGCCCATGACCCCCTCCATGAGTCAGGTGACCACATCAGCTGTCCAACACTGTCCCACTCCGTCCTTACACTATTACAATATGACTTATGCTGCATTTAGTCAGCACTTGTTGGATAATTCATTCACATACTCTATTTTAGACGCCTTTAATTTCTATATTACTCATTTTTGGTGTTACAGTTACAATCGTAAACAGCAGAAGTACAAAAGTTACAAATGTTCCTTATTCATACTATGATCATCTTCTAACAGTACAGAATCTGACATGGAGGTTATTAGACAAACTCCATTACGTAATGTCATTCCCATACACTTGTAGAGCGGTTTGAATACGAGCTTTTATGGCGCGTTTACTTCACAAGAAATATAAGCACACACTTACCGCCTTTAGTTGTTCCAGTCGGTCCTTCATCTTTCAATGTTGGTAATACTATCTAAATAATAAAATAAATAAATAATAAACAGGCGAAAGTCGAATTAGACAGAAAAGTGTGCTGTTAAAGTCAGCCGGGCTGCTGAGCGGATCGTGAAGTCTGGATGTTTCCTTCTGAACTCCGCTTATTCCCGCTCCACTGACTCTTGTTATTCCACCAAAGGTCCATGCAATATGGCTGCTCTTCTCCAAACCAGTAGTTTTTTTTTTTTTTTCATCTAAATCTATCCGCTCAGAGGATTAAAACAACAGTTGTGTTCAGTCTGCTTAATCTGTCTTCCTCCCTCTCCCTCTCTTTTCTCGTTATAATCGCTGTGAAAGAGCTGTTGTCTCACGCATGCTCTCTCTGTCTCTCCGTCTCACTCTCACCTACACTGACCGCGGTCACGCCCTGCGCGCACACCTGTATGTGCAACATTTATTCCTCAAGACTATTGTACAGTGCTTTTTTTTAATTTCTAGTAAATACTATATTCATTTGATACTAAAAACTAAGATCAAGTATGTGTTTAGATTTAGTGGTCTAGTCAAGTTTTACTGGTAAATAGAGACACCAGCTATTCCAATATTGACAGTTTTACTGAATCCATTATATGGTGTCACATTGCTTTTTTGAGTATTAAAGGGCACACATTCCATGTTTTTGTGATAACTGGTAGATGTTTTTGATAATATCTAATATAGTTTTAACTGAGTATAAAAAGGGGGTGATTACAAATATATCCAATGTCTGTTTGAAAAAATTATATTAAAATATAATTAATTAATATATTAAAATATTTTTTGGCCTGTTACATCTGATCTTTTTGGCTGTATCTAACCATTAAAATTAAACAATGACATTAATTTTGATACAGTTAGTACAAATATGTGCCTTCATGAACTAACTTGAATTAGGCCAACATAATATTATTTTTTCCGTATTTTTCCGTATTTATTCACATTTTGTCTAATTAATTTTTAAGTTTCACTAAATATTTATTGCATTTTCAGAATTGCATTTTGACCTTTTACTGAAAATGTTTAAAAAAATCTTTTCATAGGGTGAAGTCAGGTAAAATGGGCAGTCAGGTAAAATAGATCAAATAAGGTTGTAGCGTCATATCGCTTTAATTGTTTTACAGCCAATCACAATAACTGATCATGTATTGTTGCTTCAACACTTGTTGACATGTAACAATGGTTTTGACTGGTCTGAGTTTTTTAAGGGGGGCAGGGCAGAGTGTTTCATGTGAGGAAGGAAAGTGAGCCTGACATAGTAAATTTCATTCATCACTAATAAGGGTACTAAAGCAATTATAAGTAAGCTTACCAACAAAGCAAAGGTTTAGGAACAATGTTTTGACATGCTCTTTCAAATAAAAAAGTTTAATTTAAAAAAGAAACTTTGATTTTTGTGAAAAAGGTCATTTTAGTTAGAAATGGCTGGTTAAGCTAAAATTGGCTGCATACACACACACACTTTTACACAGATATTGAAGGTGAAAATAGGTTAATAGGCCTAGATGTATCCATACACAATCTTAACAGTCTTTTAAAATAAATTGCATTGCAGACAGTATGGCAGTAGGACAAGCAAAGAAAGGAAACAGAGAGATGAGAGATGGGAAGAAAGGAAGATATCAGTACAGTAAAATGTTAAGAGCAATAGCTACAGGAAATGTTAAAGTGATTTTTTTTTTTGTTTTTGTTTTTTTAGATGTTCTAATCTTTAACCAAACGTTTGACAGATATTTGACAAGCATACACACACAAATGCACAGAAATACACCTATACAATGATCAGTTAATTTTTAATTGCATTTTTTTAATGAAATATTCGTTCAACTTTCTATTTAATTAAATAAATTTATAGTGTTGTTGCTATGGCTCACTAAAGACAATAGTGTCAATTTACTGTTAAAAATAAAATGATTTCATCTGAAATTACCTGTGTTGATCTCTTTTTATATTGGCCCATTTTACCTGAATGTTGTGCCGTGGCTCAAGAAGGGATCTGCTGATACTCTAACTCTCATAATTTTAAAACAATTATACTTTTTCACATTTAAAAAAAAAAAAATATATATATATATATATATATATATATATATATATATATATATTTAAGAGAACCATGCTAATTTATACATTTTTAAAAAAATATCATTAGATCTCATGCATAGCTTATTTGATGGTATTATAAGCAATTTATCAAAACGTGGCCCATTTTTGCTGACTTCACCCTACCACATTTAATAGATTCATGTATATAATATTGCAATAGTGACTAATATACATTTAAATATCTACTGGTAGGTATTCATCAGTTTCTAACTAATCTAATTGTTAAAAAATAATACATGTGACTGTGATTCAGATATCAACTGCTTCTGACGTGATGAAATAACATGACTATTTATTAAATTATACTTACTGTAAGGACCATTTTCATGTTAAAACTTTTTGCCTTTAGTGTGTAGTGAATCATGGGATATATCTGGCGCAGTGGATGGAGTCAAAGATCAGTGAGTATAGCTCACTTCACCACACATGGAGCACGAGAGCGGACACTCATTAACCCTCTCTCTCCTCTGTCAACAGCACTGAGCGGATGAGGAAGCGCTGTCGCACATCAGTATCACTCTGTGATCGCTGAGTTATCATTCTCCACATCAGTGAAGTGGAACAAAAGCGACGGAATGTGTGTGTGTGAATGACACTGGTGTATTTCACTAAACCCTTTCTTCTGATAGTTTGTGTGGACCTCAACTCCAAAGACTAAGCATAAATTACTATTTTCTGCTCTCTGGTGGACACATCATAGTATTACGTAGTGAGGAATTGCTTTGCGTCATCACGCAAACGTACCATGGTAACCGTACTCTAGTTGAACCGATTATGTTACACCATTGTCAAAAACAAAACGACAGATTTTTACAGTTTGAGGGAGAATCTCATATTACTTCAGAGTAGTAACTTATTATTACGGCTATTGTGATAGAAACTGGTTTCCAGAGTCACATTTTGTCAAGTCAGTCAACGGATTTAAATTACCTCCATCCTGGCAACATTTTATACTACTAGACATTTTAATAGAAGTATATTACATAAATATAAATTTGCTTATGTAACATGAACGCTTGATTTTATAACTGACGGCTGAACAAATCTAACATTAATTCACCTACACAAATGTATCATGTTGGTATAATAAAAAGTATTTTGTCTAAATGGCCTGTCTGTAATATATAAACAATTTAACATCATTAACATTAATAAATGCAATGCAAATATATTTTATATCAAATCATTTGTCTAATTTGGAAATTAACATTTATTGCACTCTAAAAAGGGTAAGCACCTTTTTTCTCTGAATGTTTGAAAATCTTTTAAAACTTTTTCATGCTCTTAGTTTTTGAAAAGTGCCACATAGTAACTTTACCAATAAAGACTAGTGTCCAAATCATGTTTATTGGCATAGTATTCATTTAAATACTAGCAACTATTCCAATACTGACATCAGAATGACAAACTTCTTACACTGTTTCAATGAAATGCCATGATTACAATAGCAAAAGATATGAAAGTAAAATGGTTCAAAAGGCTCACCCATAATTTGTGTAAAACCACTTCAGACCTCACATTAGATACATGCGGTTATATTTTTTGACAATGAATCGATCTTGAACTCGGCAGCAATTCACACTCCACAGTATTTAAACATCACAGCCAGTAACTTGCCATTTTAGACCCAAGCATTACAACGCACCCTTGTCTGTGCAAACCGAGAGACTTCCAGAGCCATGTATACAAGGCCTGAAAAATGCTTTACATGCAAAACAAATGATTTGACAATTTCCTTGGTCAACAAAATTGCTTACAAGTAGGCCACCACGATTTTATAATTTGCCTTAAGTTATTTTGTTCATAAGAAAAGACCAAGCAAGGATTATATTGAATGTTTTTATTCCAAGAATTCCTCTAAGTGCTTAGAGCTTTACATAGAGAAGTAAGCACTGGGACACTCAACTTGCTCTCACACCTTTGAGTAAGTGAGTGTGTCAGTGTAGGCATGTCTGCATGTGTGTCTGGTGGTAACAGTTAGCATGTCTACAATGAAATGAACCACACAATTTACTCAAGTTCAAAACACAAAACAAACCAAAAATTGAAAAATAAAAATATTCTGCGCTGGGGTTTTACAGTAAAAGGGGCAGGGAAAGGAACAATCACCGGGAAATCCCAGTGACATTGCCACAAGGAGGTCAGAGGCTAACAGGTTAAAGGTCGTCATCTTCATCTGGGAGAGCTGTTTCTGATGCCACCTAGAAGAGAAACAATACAGATTAAAGAAACTTTTTTTGGAAGCAGAAGTACGTGACCGGCCGAGTGCGGGTACTTACTTTCAAGTCATGCTCATACTGTGCAGCAAGTGATGGGTCCATAGCAATTTCAGGTGGCGCGAGGGCTGGCATCTCAACAAACTCCAGATTAGGATCTCCAATCAGCTTCCGTGCAAGCCACAGGAAGGGCTTCTCAAAGTTATAATTACTCTTGGCAGAGATGTCATAGTACTGAGAAAAGGGAGAGTTACATTAATGGTCAATAACAGCCCGACATGCAGTCTTCAGTTGATTGGATTCGTTTCACCCCAAACTGGAGGCAGATGAACGCAAGCTTGCAAAAAGGGGTGGGTGTAAGAGACTTAACGATTGGATAAATCAGTTCATAACAGTATTTAGAACATGGATGGTGTGAATTATTTCGTGCTGACCAAGTTCAAAAGGTGCACTGTACCTGTAGATTCTTCTTACGATGGAACACGATACTCTTTGCTTTGACCTTCCTGTCCTTGATGTCCACTTTGTTACCGCACAGCACTATGGGAATGTTCTCGCACACACGCACCAAGTCACGATGCCAGTTGGGCACGTTTTTATAGGTCACTCGAGAAGTTACATCAAACATGATGATTGCACACTGAGCTGTAGAGAGACAGAGAGGCACATGTTAAACCACTGCTGTAGAGTAAAGGCGCCTAAAAAGCAAACAGCAGCATACCCTGGATGTAATATCCATCTCTCAGGCCTCCGAACTTCTCTTGTCCAGCTGTGTCCCATACATTATATTTGATGGCTCCTCTGTTGGTGTGGAAGACCAGGGGATGTACCTCAACTCCAAGTGTGGCTAAGATGACACAAAGAAACTTTTAATAGCTGCCCATCGGTGTGACGGTCACACCAAAGCCACACATTCCTCCAGAATAGTTTCATTGAGATGTCACATGAATGAAATGAGAAAAGCATCCAAAATACTTACCAACATATTTCTTTTCAAACTCCCCAGTCAAGTGTCTCTTCACAAAGGTGGTTTTCCCCGTGCCTCCATCTCCTACCAGGACCAGCTGTGGATGGGGAAAGGCAGTTCGCATGAGTGACCGACACTCTTTCCAAACAATTGATATTACAGTAGTTGACATGACACAGCAGTGGCGGCAGGAAGACATACTAAATATTTAAGACTATCAGACAATGAGATTAAATGCTTTTTGCGACCTTAACTGAAAAACACAATATCGGTACTTAATGCTACAGCTAGACACTTAAGTTACTGCAAAAGGCCATACAGTGCTTTACCCCTTCATTCACCCGTGACCACAATTTGGGGGAGAATTTAATCATTTAAAAGCTAATTTGAAAATATTATATATGTTGTGTAGTCTGATATAGCTAGTTTTGCTCATCGAGAGACTCATTTGTGAGAGAATTACCTAGCAATTTTATTGGAGTATTACGTGTACAGTCCCTGCCGTGCATTAATTTGAATGGCTATGATGGGAGTGGCTTGATGCAGCGCAGGAGACGCTGATAACTTGTAAAGTGCCATTAGAAAAATGTTCTTGAAACTTTGCTGTCGCATAATAAATCTGCTTCACGGGTACTATTAAACAAATTGCTAATTATAACATTAAAATATAAAAATGTAAAGATAGCACAAATACTAGATATTGTGCAATAATGGGGAATCATGCAAAACAGTTCACATTTCCTTGATCTATTATAACTTGTTTCCTTTGCGGTTAATTTATAAAAGGTCCAGAAATTTATCAAGTTTTTCCATCAGGTGTGTGATGTTTTTTTTAATATGATGTCACTACATTGCACTCTTGACGCCAGGTAATTGCTGCATTGCTGATCATGGTTGAGTATTGATACATCTGCCCTTTCAAGAATGAACATCTCAGACAACTTTATCCATATATTTTAGTCAAATCCACAAATTCATTTTAAGAACCAAAATCAGTTATGATTAGAAGATCTGGCATTTATCAAATCATCTCAGATGTTTAATGGGGTAGTTCACCCAAAATAAAAAAGAAAATTGTCATAACCTGTGTGAATTTCTTTGTTCTGCTGAAAATATTTTGAAGAATCTCAGTAACCGAACAGTTTTCGCCCCCCATTTATTTCCATAGTTGGAAAAATAAATACTATGGTAGTCACTGGGGGTGAGATCTGTTTGGTTACCGACATTCTTTTTTCTATTTTCAGCAGAACAAAGAAATTCATACAGGTTTAGAACTATTTGAGGGTGAGTAAATGACAAATTCCAGATCTTCTAATCATGATAACTGATCTCTGGCTAATTTGGTTCTTAAAACAAATTTGTGGATTTGACTAAAATATGGATAAAGTTGTCTGAGATATACAAACTAAGCCTTTAAGTAAGCGAGGTACAAAGAATGGACCCCTGTTATAAACTTAAACTTGTTATATTATCTAGTTTTCTGTTATAGTTTATTAAAAAAAATAATAATAAAAAATAGTTATGGTCTATTAGGCAGTCCAAATATAGCATTTTTGCTTGTTTTAATCTGGATCATCTTCTGTAAATAGTGATATGCTGTTTAAAAGCGTCATAAATAAGAAAAAAATAAATAAAATATATTACTTGGGCTGGGGATGTGAATCCATAAACTGCTGTGTATAACAAGTTCACAATACAAGTACTAAAATAAAAGCCAAAGCCCCACATTGAAGTAGCTGATTAATTTCCTTTAGAAGATAACAGATTATAAAAGAATTGTGAATATTTTACTTGTTATATTTATTGTTGGTTTATAAGTTTAAACCACACAACAGTTGCCTGCCTGGTAGTAAAAAAATAAAATAAATGGTGATTCCTATGGGTCTCCAATTTCCTCACCAGTTACAATCGTTACAAAGAAGTTTGTTACATTGGACTACTTGAGCTCAAACATGTAATAAGATTGAGGAACTAACAAATGAGTTAACCGATAAGATATACAAACATTCTCCTCACGTTTTACTGAAAATTAACCTACTTTTTCTTTTTGAATATTTACTATAAATTACAACCGTTTTCCTGATTCATGCACCATCATTCAGGCGGTTCTCACGCTTATCTCTGCACTCGTTATCAGGAACAAGTCTTCTAATTTTCTTCCAAACAGTTTAGCAACTCGTGCTAACAAGTAAACATTTAAAAGACGGCCTCTAACTCATTATTCGAGCCTGTCGTAGTTTTAAAGTGAGCGTTACCTTAAACTGAACTTGTGGCTCGTTCTCTGCCATTGCTGTTTGTGTGTGTTGGTCTTTGTGCTGCAGTCACTCTGCGGGAGAGATGGCGGGACGGTTAGTCACATCACACAAAGGCCGCACCAATCACAAATAAATGAAATAGTTACACAAAACTACTGAAAACAACACTTTCACACCCATAGTAAAACCCAAATAGCGTATAAAACTCAAAGCAATCAACTGCGTGCATAAACGAACAACTACCGCGTCTAAATAAAAGGATGCGCGCGAACACACGAGGCCGCTGCTACTGTAGCCTGAACTTAAGAGGCAGTCGCAGCCCGAAGGCCTCAAAAACAGGCCCATACATTTGGAAATTAACATTTAAAGCATTAAAGACTGTAATAATAAACAAAAAATGCATAAATACACAAAAGAGTTGAACGAAGCGAGTGTTGTTCTCGCGACTTCAGCGGCCCGCCAGCATCGCGCGCTGCCAACAACTCACGATGGCGCTACGACACAGATGAGCCATGATGAAACACTCATAACTCCACATCAGCGGCGAATAAACGCAATCTGATCAACTAACGACCAACTTAGAAAAAATATAAAGACTTTCAGGGGTGTTTTGATTTCAGCGAAAACAAAACGTCTCCGTGAAATTAGTTTGTGATGAGCCGAGCAGCGTCGTTCCGCACTCACCGGTGTTGAAGTGATCGAGGAAGAGAGCAAATGGCTGCGCCCGCGCGGGATTCAGCATGGCTCACATAAACGCTTCCGCCCCTACCACGTGACCCTCTATTGCCACTGGGCAACTACGCCATCTAGTGGCAGTACAGCGCAACGAACTGAAACGCTCACCTCTCTGACATCTTACAGTCAGTATGAAACGGAAGTTGTGATAGAGTGATAGACGTATGAGACGGCTTCTGGAAAGAGAAAAATGTAGGGCGGGACTTTATTTTGTCCATGGGAAATTGATTGGATGCTTGTGATACGCTATTGGTCGATCTCATGTGAGTGACAAGTTGCCCCGCCCTCGCGCCAGAAAACACGTCATGGCTGCATTCGAAATTGCATACTCTCTTGAGTAGGTACTTGTTTTGAATAAGTAATTACTTTAAAACCGCTAATAAATATGTTCTACTACATATAGCCTACTACATTCGCCATAACAGTGTCGCTTCATTGCCATTCACAAATCCTCTCCTTTGGCTTCATGGGATAGTAAAGTGTCCGTAGTATGCATATTCTCAGGGGAAATAGGTCATCCGGGTACTTTTTGCCAATTCTTTTGAGTACTGTGAATGTGAACATACTTATTTTTTCACATACTGTTTTTCATCTACTTTATAGTAGGGAAGTATGCTAGTTGCTGCTGCAAGGAGGAGGGGAGGTTATTTTTAATAAAGATTATGAGGACAGAGAAAAAATGTGCATAAATCATTTATAATAAATACTGCACTATTCCGTAAAAAAAAATGCAGATTATGAGTTTATGAAGACTTTAAACAGGCCGATTTAATTAAAATCAGACTGATTTAATGAAATACTTCAGTTACTGGGTAAACAAACATTGTAATATTTGTGTCTCTTATACAACACAATACATAATCTCTAGAGGGCATTGTTGTTTTGGGCAATGACACTGCGGGACACAGAGGTAAACTGTAGCATGGGAATTTGATTAAGTTAAATAGAAACCTAAGAAATATATAAGGTATATGTACAGTAAAATATTTTATGGAATGCAATGTGTGACATGAACAATAACGTAGGTAAAAGACCAGAATAAATGTACTGTGTGTGAAATATATGAACAATATGTATGTAAATAATATATCTTAAAATAATATGGGATGTACAATATATTTATACAACAATGTAAGTTGAATATTATTTGTAATCTGAATAAATCGTTAAATTAGTAATAATAATAATAATATGTTTTATTTATTTAGCGCCTTTCAGGAACCCAAGGACTCTTTACAGTAAGTTGCTATATAATATGAATAGAAGTATACAGTCAGTATACAACATAATCAACCAGATAGAACAGACAAAGAAGGTTAATCTACATTAAACTTACAAAAAACAAGCATAGTGCTGGAAAGTTGAGACAGACAATCAATTAACAAAACATAAGGTGAATAAGTGTGTTTTGAGGGCAGTTTTAAAGGTCTGAAGAGAAGAGATATCACGAAGGTCTTGTGGTAGCTTGTTCCAGAGCTTAGAAGCTGATATGCTGAAAACCCTACCATCCACACTAGATAAGTGGAACTACTGTAAGCAAGTTTTCAGAGCTCGATCTCAGAGTACGGGCAGGGACATAGGGGATAATCATTTCGCAGAGATAGGAAGGTGCTAACCATGACGAGCCTTAAAAACTAGAGAATCTTAAACTGGATGCGGTAACTAACGGAGCCAATGTAGTTGCTGTAAGACAGGGGTGATGTGAACTGATTTTTTGGTAAAAGTGAGGACCCGAGCAGCTGAATTCTGAATGAACTGCAAGTGATTTATGACTTTTTTGAGTTGCAATAATCAAGACGTGAAGTTATGAAAGCGTGAACAGTTTCTGCATCTTTGAGATTTAGTGAGGGTCTTAAACGGACAATGTTGCGAAGATTAAAAAAACAGGACTTGTCAAGCTGATTGATGTGGGGTTCAAAACAGCCTCACCGTCAATGTTAACAGAAAAATCGTGTTGGGTGAGATCAAGGGATTTAGGGTCTACTAGCAGAATTTCATTTTTTTTCCATATTCAACATTAAAGGTGCCCTAGAACCCCTTTTCAAAAGATGTAATATAAGTCTAAGGTGTCCCCTGAGCGAGTCTGTGAAGTTTCAGCTCAAAATACCCCATAGATTTTTTTTTTTATAATTTTTTTTAACTGCCTATTTTGAGCCATTATTACATATGCACCGATTAAGCGTGCGGCCCCTTTAATAAAGCTCCCCTGCCCCCTGCGAGCTCTCAACTGCCTTAAACAGCAAACACAAAAGTTCACACAGCTAATATAACCCTCAAATGGATCTTTACAAGATGTTCGTCATGCATGCTGCATGCATGCTTCGAATTAAGTGAGTAAAGTATTTATTTGGATGTTAAAAGTTTTATTCTGAGTGAATTTGAGGCTGTGCTCCGTGGCTAACGGCTAATGCTACACTGTAGGAGAGATTTATAAAGAATGAAGTTGTGTTAATCCATTATACAGACTGCAAGACGGCTCCGTGTATTGTCTCCGTGAATACAGTAAGAAACGATGGTAACTTTAGCCACATTTAACAGTACATTAGCAACATGCTAACAAAACATTTAGAAAGACAATTTACAAATATCACTAAAAATATCATGTTATCATGGATCATGTCAGTTATTATTGCTCCATCTGCCATTTTTCGCTATTGTTCTTGCTTGCTTACCTAGTCTGATGATTCAGTTGTGCACATCCAGACGTTCTGCCCTTGTCTAAAGGTGTGTTCACACGGCCTCTAATTCCTGTAGTTATGAGATTCTAGCTTGTAAAAAGCGTTCACGTCCTCATAGAGATCGTAGTTACAGCTTGTAAGCTGGGAGTTTTCTGAAAGCTCCCAGATGTACCACCTGACCACTGTAGATTCATTTAGGCGTTGATAGTGGTGCCATGGAAACCATAATTCCCAGTCTAAGGGCCAAAAGGACATGAACAGCTCTGAATATAACGTCACGTGTTGTCATTTCAAGATTCTGGTTAATACAAAGTGGCGTGAACGCAGCATAATAGCTTGAACATGGGCTGGCAAGTGCAAATATTGGGGGTGTACACCCCGACTGTTACGTAACAGTCGGTGTTATGTTGAGATTCGCCTGTTCTTTGGAGGTCTTTTAAACAAATGAGATTTATATAAGGAGGAGGAAACAATGGTGTTTGAGACTCACTGTATGTCATTTCCATGTACTGAACTCCTGTTATTCAACTATGCCAAGATAAATTCAATTTTTCATTCGATGGCACCTTTAAGTAGTTTTGAGCCATCCATATTTTGAGATCGTGTAAGCAAGATGTTAAGGAAGGGGGAGGAAAAACAGAGTTAGGTTGTACAGTGAAATAAATTTGTGTGTCATCAGCATGACTGTGAAAATTAAAGGCATGGCTCCGGATGATCTGACCTAGGGGAAGTGTGTAGATTAAGAATAAAAGTGGACCAAGGACAGATCCTTGAGGCACTCCACGGGAGAATGTGACAGAATGAGAATTGAATTTGCCATTTCTGAAATGCCGATTGCAGACAATCGGGACAAAAGTACAGAGTGGCAGACGGTATCAAAAGCTGAACTCAGGTCCAAAAGGACCAGAATGCTGAGGACACCAGAATCAGAGGCGAGGAGGAGGTCATTCACCACTTTGAGAAGAGCAGTCTCTGTACTGTGGAGGGGGCGAAAACCAGACTGAAATGGTTCCTGCAGATTATTTTTGTCCAAGTGAGGCTGCAGTTGTGTGGCAACCACTTTTTCTAGGACTTTAAACAAAAAAGGAATATTGGAAATTGGTCTAAAGTTACTCAGTACTGTGTCATCAAGGCCAGGTTTTTTAAGTATAGGGGTGATTATGGCTATTTTCAGTCCAGGTGGTACATAACCGGTCATAAGGGATCTATTTATCATGTGGGTGATAGGTATAATGAGGGAAGGGAGAAGGTTTTTGAGTAGTTTTGTTGGTAAAGGATCTAACTGGCAGGTGGAGGAGTTAGAGCTCATAATCAGCTGTTCAACCACAGATGTATTGGTGAGAGTAAGGTTAGAGATTGGTTAAGGTATCTAGAAAGTAGAAGTCTCTGAAGGAGTTGAAGAAGAAAAAAGATTGATAGTCAATTTTGTGTGTAAAGAATGTCAGAAAATTTCCACAAAGGTCAGAAGAACCATTAAGCAGCGGAGATGGTGGTTTAAGTTTGTTGATCTCAGAAAAAAAAGGGTCCTGGGTTTACAATTTGCTCTGTTATTTGCTTATTTGCTATAATATTAGATAAGTAAGTAGCGTGTAAGTATTTGTTATTTGCTCTGTTATTTGCTATTTGCTATAATATTAGATAAGTAAGTAGCGTGTGCAGCGTTAAGGACTTTTTTATATTGTGATATAAATTAAGCGTAGAGGGTAGCATGAGCAGGAAGACAGATGTTCTTATAGAGACGTTCAAGATGCCTAGCCTTCGCTTTCATTAATCTGAGCTCTGGGGTGAACCAGGGGGAAGAATAAGCTGAGGGGACAGTTCTTGTCTTTAATGGGGCCAGAGCTTCCAAGACATTAGATGTAGCTCCATTATATGATGAGAGAATCTCACCAGGCAGGGCCGTTTCTAGACTTTTTGGCACCCTAGGCAAGATTCCTATTAAGACCCCCCCCCCCCCCATTTTTGTGAGTCAATTCTACTAGCTCTCTGCATGTTATATATTTACAAAAATATTTATAAGAACCCATGCATGAAAAAAAGATGATGAAAAAAAAATTTTAAACATATATTTCAGAGCAAACTGAAACTCTTAAGCTAGTTAAAATTGTATTCTACTCACAAAAATGATAGTTAATAAAATAAACTACATGAAACTGTTATTAGTTTAACTCTAAATACAATCTAATGAAGATGGTATTTTGGTGTTCATGTAGCCTACAGAAATAAAATATTTTTAAGAATGTTTTTTTTTCTCCAAAGTTAAAAAATGTGTTGAATAACAATACACCACTCATTTATGTTCTATAATTGTTTTAGCTTCTCTTTCTACAGTAGCATCTGCCTTGTGTTTCTCCAAAAATGTGTTGAGTGCACCTTATGATTGTTTGTAGAATTAATATAAAACTCTCCAGCAGAAACAGATTCTCGTGATCTACACACCCAAATCACAATGCCTGTCTGTCTGTGACTTCAACTGCACTATTACAGCATGAAGAAATGTATATATTTGATGTTTTTAAGTTATTTCTTGATATGCACTGAATTCATGTAAACTAATTTTTATTTATTTATTTTTTGTTTGTTTTTCTGTTGAAGCTATGTTCGTTTGGCAGGTCCACGCTGGTTGTCAAACTTGTCATAGTTATGGTACTATCACTTGGTCAATTTACACTAAACAGCCATCTCTGATAATGATTTTTTTATTCAACTTTATTATGCTATAAATTAATATTCGGTTGCTGAAATGAGCATGACGTGGTAAACCTGTCCTGTGTTAATATGCAGTGTCATGTTTTGCTCGTGATGATGGAGCAACTTGTATAGAACAGAACAATTAATCAATTAGTAACATACCTGCATATTTCGCTTTCTTTTTCTCATCCTCTTTCTGAAACTAAAACACTTAATCCAGTAAGCATGGATAACGACGTTCCCTGCCGCCTTCTACGTCTCATTTCTCTATTCTCTTATTAACAGCAGCGGTTGAATCTGAGAGCTCACTTAACATCCCGATGCGATCCACTAGCCTATCACCAGGAGACTTGTCACTCAGATAATCGCAAGTAACGTTAGCCTAATCATAATGCCTCAAAATAGCAAAAGTACGAAATAATAATATTAGTAATAATAATAATAATAATAATACAATAAATAAATAAAAAATCTTGGAGGGGCGGGGGCTCTCACTGGCGCCCCCCAGCTGTTTGCGCCCTAGGCGACCGCCTTGCTTGCCTATGCCTAGAAACGGCACTGTCACCAGGACAACAGAGATTAACAGAGAGAGGCAGGGAGGAAGCAGCAATAACAGTAGCATTATGTTTAGAAATACACCACTTATGAACATTCAGATACAAACATGCTTAATATGAGCCCCAGATAATAACCTAGTAAGTTTGAATACACTGATCAATTTGTGCTTTTATATTATTATATAATAATAATAATATGAGTAACAATATAACATAATATGTTAAAACTATTATGGGATGTAATGTGCAGTTTTTTAATAACAGTTTAAATAAAATAAAAATAGCTGACAGCAATAATATTTGTAATGTGAATGTGGTAAATAGTTAAATTATCGGCATTATGTTAAGAAAAGAAATACACCATATTTTGTTTGTTATTTTATTTATATCATTTACTTTAAAATGAACATTATACATTACATTACTTTAAAATGAACAGATAGATGAACATTCATTGTGCGTTATGTTTTGTGCATTTAGACAGCAAATATATTAATACTTTTCTATACAAAATATATCTGGTTCTATACAAAGTGTCATTTTTAGTTTCAGTAGATGATGCAGGTAGCGTATGAACTGATGTCGTCTATTGTTTGTGTTGCTGTTATCTGTTCATCTGTACAGGTAATCTGCTTGAATGTTAGCAGCAATCTCAGCCTCCCAGCGATCTCCATTATTCAGCAGTTTCTCTTTATTATACAGCAGCTCTTCATGAGTCTCAGTGGCATACTCAAAATTAGGGCCCTGGCACAAAAAGAAAGGGAAAATGATTGTATCATTAAAGGTAGGGTAGGCAATTTCAGAGATGAACATATAGCAAGTTAGCTTTAAAAAACATAAGATCCCACCCTCTCTTCAGAGGGTCTCCAAAGCTGCGCCTCCTCCAAAACACATGAACGCACACAGCAGAGTTTGCAAAGCGTCACAAGACGAGAGACGTTAAATTACCTCATGTCTCAAATCACATAACATTACAATAATAATGAACGTAAACAACTTAAAGAGCTCTTGTACCACCTGACTGCTCCAGATTAATTTTGGCATTGATAGTGTTGACATAGAAATGCATAAATCCGAGTCTGAGGACATGAACAGCTCCGGGTAGAACGTCATGGGTTGCCATCTTTTAATTACGGTTGTGACATGGCGTGAAGGCAGCATAAGCTCGTTGTTTTGGTTCAGAAGGAACTGTAAAAGGCCGCTGCTCTTTGTTTTTGGTGCTCAGTGACTGTCTGTCTACATTCTGCACAGGGCTGTAACAGTAGGCATGACAACCACGCCACCGCGGTCGTGGAGTGTCACCAGCGGTAGTGTGACGTGTGTCTGTGTATATATATATATTTATATTTATACAGTAGAGATTTTTAATGTTTTTAAAAGAAGTTTCGTCTGCTCCAAGGCTACATTTATTTAATTAAAAATACAGTAAAAACAGTAATATTGTGAAATATTATTACAATTTCAAATAACTGTTTTCTATTTGAATATATTTCACAAAGTAATTTATTCCTGTGATGGCAAAGCTGAATTTTCAGCATCATTACTCCAGTCTTCAGTGTCACATGATCCTTCAGAAATCATTCTAATATGCTGATCTGCTGCTCAAGAAACATTTAATGTGTACAATTGTACAAAATATTTGTGTACAATTTTTTTTCAGGATTATTTGATGAATATAAAGTTCAAAAGAACAGTGTTTATCTGAAATCTAATCTTTTGTAACATTATAAATATCTTTACTGCCAATTTTGATTGATTTAATGCATCCTTGCTGAATAAAAGTATTCATTTCTTTAATTTCTTTTCAAAAAAATAAAAATAAAAATTCTTACTGACCCCAAACTTTTGAACGGTCATGTATAATGCTACAGAAGCTTTGTATTTCAGATAAATGCTGTTCTTTTGAACTTTCTATTCATCAAGGAATCCTGAAAATAAAAGTACACAACATTGAAAATAATCATAAATGTTTCTTGAGCAGCAGATCAGCATATTGGAATGATTTCTGAAGGATCATGTGACACTGAAGACTGGAGTAATGATGCTGAAAATTCAGCTTTGCATCACAGGAATAAATTACTTTGTCAAATATATTTAAATAGTACACAGTTATTTTAAATTGTAATAATATTTCACAATATTACTGTTTTTTACTGTATTTTTAATTAAATAAATGTAGCCTTGGTGAGCAGACGAAACTTCTTTTAAAAACATTAAAAATCTTAGTGGTTCCAAACTTTTGGACTGTACTGTATATGTATATATATATATATATATATATATATATAATCTCAAAGGTCACGTTAACTGAAAATGAACTGTCATTGACGGAATTTTTTTTAGCAGTGACAGAAAAAATCTGCAGCCCGTCCGTCATTTTGACAGATTACTAAGGCTGATGTTGCTTGTAACTGTAACTGTAATGTCCAGTAGGTGGTGAGTGCGCTCCAGTGTGGCAGCAGAGCACGAGTTCAGTCTCCAGAAGAAAATGAAAACGATGCGTTTGATTACACACACAAATTTTATAATTAAATAAATTTCTAAAATACTTATAATTACATAATTAAGTTTCTAATCCAGTTCGTTTTGTTTTAAATAGTTCGTTTTGCCTTCACTCACGATCCTCGATAAGTGTTCAAGATGAAAACTGAAAAGTGACGCAGTCTTTAACTTTCTTTTCATAATATAAATAAATGCATAGCCTAGGCCTATTTGCCTTTCCTATAAGTTTGTGAATAAAAATGAAAATGTGGACGAAATCAGAAGCTATTAAATATCTTATCATTACAATATATAAATTAAAATGATGGGTAATAATTGATTATGACGGTATTTTTACAATCCTGTCCGTCGAAAGTCTAACGCAAACTCATATATATATTCGGTCCGAATGCAATGATTGGAGGAACATTCTTTGGTCCTGAGACTTCCATAGAAGATATATGTACATTTTAATATTTAGACCACTTCTATTTTTGATTGCTATCAGGATGTGAAGAGAGTGTCATCCAGTATAACAAAAAGTGTTTATAAAACAAATTGCTTACTCTACCTTTAATGGAATCACTGTATAATAAGAACTGTTTTGGACTAAATGACCATCGGTGATATGTCAGAGTATGGAGTATGTCAGAAATGAAACGGGGCGTCAGTTTACTGTTAGGAATTTGTCGTGCCGTGCCACATCCAGCGTAGAGCACTGGTTATAATGGGTTCTATTTGCATTTGTCACTTTGTGTTGCACTGCTTGCGTCTGACACGCTGTCATATATGTGTGTACCTCTACGATTGCATCCACAGGACAGGCTTCCTGGCAGAATCCACAGTAGATGCATTTAGTCATGTCAATATCATAACGAGTTGTTCTTCTGCTGCCATCTGCACGGGTCTCTGCCTCTATAGTGATGGCCTACAGACAAAAGCACTGCTAACACACATCCTGTACAGTTAATCAGACAGGTGAGGAAAATGCATGTGTATATACCTGAGCAGGACAGACAGCCTCACACAGTTTGCACGCAATACAGCGCTCCTCTCCATTTGGATACCTGCGTAGTGCATGCTCACCACGGAAACGGGGAGAGAGAGGGCCTTTCTCAAACGGGTAATTGATAGTAGCTGGTTCTCTGAACAAATAACTCATGGTCATGCCCAAACCTGCCATACACACAGAGAATATAATAATTATTTTATTATTATTATTTATGCCCAAACCTGCCATACAGCGACAATAAGTAAGAATAATAATACTGTTAATAATAAAAATAATAGTAATTATTATTTTTATTTTTATTACAATAAATAAATTAATTAATACGTTATTATTATTATTCATGACCAACACAGACCTGCCACACAGACACAGAATAAAATAATAATAATAATAATAAAAAACTTATTAGTAGTAGTATTAAAATAACAATTTATTATTATTATCATTATCACATTGTCTCTATCAGGTCTGTATTAGGCATGAATAATAAAAATAATTTATTATTATTATTATTAATATTATTATGTATTCAAACAACACAACTTTATATATTTTAAAATCTCAGCATGTAAGTGCAAAAAAGTACCATAAACAGGCAGAAAAAAGTCAATGTGCCCCTATTATGTTATTTTACAGGTTCCTGATTTTGTTTTGCAGGTCTCCTACAATAGGTTTACATGCATTTTCTCATAATAAACTAGCATCAGCTCTTTTCTCAAAGTATGAAATGTTTTGATAAAGGATTTGGACTCTCTAAACCCCTCCTTAGTTCCTTAGAAGAAAGTCATATACACCTAGGATGGCTTGAGGGTGAGTAAATCAAGGGGTAATTTTAATTTTAACACTCTTAAGCAAATTTGTTACATTGCTACATACCGTAGGAATATAACAGGAAGTTACACTGGAATTGCTGACAAATCATTTCAGCGATTCTTTCTTTTGGAAGTAGACATGTGGCGATATTCAGTAATATGATATATCACGATAATGATTATGCATGGTATTGTTATTGTGGGCACTTCAAAATACTGTGAATAATTATTTATTATGAATGATTCAAATTTTTATAATGCATACTTTCCCCACGTATAAAATGCACACCACTGTATGCTGCGCACTCAGATGTAAACAAGCCCAACATGCATGAGAAGCACATGGTTGGTACGAGTGAAGGAGACGCGCTTAATGAAAGTGCACATTCATTCTCTGACAGCAGAGGGTGCTGATGGAGCAGCAGAAATGCAGCGGTTACCCCTGAAACAAAGCAGCTGCTACTGACCAGTATTTAAAATGCTTCAAATAGCCATTAAAGGCCCGCTGAAGTGACTTGGGACGTGCAGCATTATTCAGTATGTTGATGTAATTCCAACTGAAACAGAAAGACAGGGCGATATATCAAACAGCCCGCCCCTTTTTTAAAATAGCCAATAGCGTTTTGTTTATATCACAGCTCGCGGATATGATCCGCTCTGTGCTCTCATGTTCCTAGGCCAGAGCAGACTGTGCTCACGCTGTGGCGGTTCACGTTATACTAACACGAAAATGTTAATTCACGTCAATGGAAAGTAGGGATGCACGATTAATCGCATGTGTTTGTCATGCGTGTCTCATCATTAAAGCCGGTTCTGTGATTAGCGGTAAATGTCCATCACCTGCTTTCAAATGGAGCGGCACTTAATATACAGAGCCGTAGTTCGCGGACAAGCTACGCAATATCGCATTCATAATCGAAGGCGATTCATCTGTGATTATGAACGTGATATTGCGTAGCTTGTCTGCGACCTACGGCTCTGTATATTAAGTGCCGCTCCATTTGAAAGCAGGTGATGGACATTTACCGCTAATCACAGAACCGGCTTTACTGATGAGACACGCATGACAATCTCATGGGATTAATCGTGCAGCCCTAATGGAAAGCATATTTACACAGTCTGAATCGTTCCCTATCTTCTCTATAGTGGACTATGTGCATTTTACCATGTAGAAACTAGTAAACGTGTGAACAAATGACCGATTTCAGTCACAGCTTCAGTGTCTGTTGATGGTGTAGAAGGGGGCGGGACTTCAGATTCTAGAGAGCATTTGATTGGACAGAAGATTTGATGAGAAGCTGAAGCGCGATGTGATGTCATGAAAATCTGTGATCATTTTAGCGGAGACTGTAAGTTCTGAATGCTTATATCTCCTAAATGTGAATTTTGTCATTGTTTTTGGAACACACCAGCTTATTCATAACATTAAGGCTAACATATTCATACTGAAAGATAAAAAAACTTAAATTTTGATTTCAGGGGGACTTTAAGTTTTTGAAAGTTTATAATTCTTTTGCACTTTAATCTGTTTGAAACATTTAACTTAATTGTGTGTGTGTGTGTGTGTGTGTGTACTGTGTTATTGTATTTAAATGTTCAGAGTTCTTTTTGTAATAAGAAAAAGAGTTCTTAAACCTGTTATACTATGACAACACCTTTTTGCAACTTATTTCAACATCGTAATTATCGCAACGGGAAAATTATATGCCTGTTTGGAAGACAATAACTCATCGTGCACTTTGATCTTTGAAAATTTGCATACATTTTACATTCACAAACAGCTATACTACATGAAAGGTAATATCTGAAAAAGCATAATAGGGGCACTTTATAAACAATCATTATACACACAGACCCCTGAAAAGTTCAGTCCACAGCAGTGTTTGTGCTGCACGGTCTGTGATGGACTTCATATCGGTTGGCAACTCCTCAGCATTCACATACTCTACAGAGAGACAGAGAGAGGTATATTGTAGGACATTGTATGTACGGCCGCCGTTTAGGTTGTGAAAATGTATAGGCTACGACGTGTGTATGATCTCACTGTAGCCTCCCCTGTGGACGGTAAGGCTGAATGGACGGACAGGTCCAAGTCTGACTGCGAAAGTGCCTTAATGAAATTAAACATAGTTTTGCTTCAGTAAGAGCATTAAGAACAACATCTATTCCACTATGGCAACTAGAAATCTCACAGTTCATGGTCAAATGATCATTTTCAGACTGCTACATCATATCAAAACATAAACTCACCTGTGTGGCATGAGGAATACATTATGCGCAATGTCATCTCCACCCTAATCAGCCAAAGAGACATAAATATTTATGTTCATGATTTAAGCCTAGGCTATGTCAGTGGTGAAAATATAGGCTACTCCTTATATTGAGATTGAAACAGACGGCTGTATGCCAAATGAACAGATTTGCGTTATAAGCCTGCTGGTAATCTCCTTTCCCAATCTGTCAGACCTTAGCAAACATCTTCTTTCATACAAGTAAATTAATGTTTATCTGATGCCTTTCGTAAACAGAACACATCCACTTGTGTTTAGAGGCTAATAATTGTGTCATCTGCGTGATTTATTTCATTTCATTTCATTTTATCATGATGATATTTAGACAGAGATGCCGACTAAAGCAAGCAGTTTTATATTTGCAAGTTTTTTATTTATTTTTTTTGGTTTTATTTACGTAGCCTGTTCATATTTACCTTTCCTGCTCACTGTCCGTGGTGGTCTAGCGTTAAACTGCATGAAACAATGTAACTTTCCATTAATTAGGCTACCTATTCAAATTATTCAAAAATATACATATTCATAGTTGTTGCGTTTGTAACTCACCGAGATGCTTCCGTCGGTCCGTCAGTGATCAGAGGATCTTGTTTGTACTACTTGCGCTTACAGAGAGCCCTTGGTCACGTGGTGTTCCTTTACCTGCAGCGTGACAGACAAAAGCGATTTACTTTTGAGTGTCTTCCTATCCCGCATATATAAATGGCGCAGGTGAATATATATATATATATATATATATATATATATATATATATATATATATATATATATATATATATATATATATATATATATAAAACTTTTTATTGTTTAACAGTCATAAGTAGACTATGGTATAAGTAGGCTACGTACAGCGAAAGCATACAATACAGCTTTTTAAAAACCTCTTCAAATAAACAAACACTATAATTTTTAAACACAGCTACAACAAAGCAAGCAGCATACAGTGAGGTATATATATTAAGAAACAGCTAAATAGGCCTACAGAAATATATAAAAGCAAATGATAACAAATGAAATTAAACTTAAAGTCATCTTGAAATCAAAATGGCCGATACTTGTTTTTATGGAATATTACAGTGATTATTATAAATTATTTATCCATACTCATCATCATTATTATTATTATTATTTTTAATTTATGTGTCCTTGTATTGCCCTCTTGCAGTGACATCTTTTCTCTGATGACGTCTTTACTGGCACGAGGGCGGGACTACTTGACACTCACATGAGATCGACCAATAGCAAACCATAACCATCTAACCATCCAATCAATTCCCTATGGACGAAATTAAGTCCCGCCCTACTTCTTTTCTTGTTCCAGATGCTGTTTCACAATATATGTCACAATAGTGTAGAAAAGACTATCGCAAATTCGCTACTTTAAACTTAAATAGGCCTATATTAATCCATGGATATAGGCCTATTTAAAGTTTTAAAGGAACACTCCACTTTTTTTTTTAAAATAGGCAAATTTTTTCAACTCCCCTAGAGTTAAACAGTTGAGTTTTACCGTTTTCAAATCCATTCAGCCGATCTCCGGGTCTGGCGGTAGCACTTTTAGCATAGCTTAGCATAGTTCATTGAATCTGATTAGAGCGTTAGCATCTCACTCAAAAATGACCAAAGAGTTTCGATATTTTTCCTATTTAAAATGTAACTCTTCTGTACTTGCATCGTGTACTAAGACCGACGGAAAATGAAAAGTTGCGATTTTCTAGGCCGGTATGGCTTGGAACTATACTCTCATTCCGGCCTAGAAAATAGTAACTTTTCATTTTCCGTCGGTCTTAGTACACGATGTAACTACAGAAGAGTCAAGTTTTAAATAGGAAAAATATCAAAACCCTTTGGTCATTTTTGAGCAAGATGCTAACGGTCTAATCAGATTCAATGAACTATGCTAAGCTATGCTAAAAGTGCTAGTGCCAGACCAGGAGATCATCTGAATGGATTCGAAAACGGTAAAACTCAAGGGGAGTTGCAAGATGAGCCTATTTTTTTTTAAAAAAGTGGAGTGTTCCTTTAAAGGAACACTCCACTTTTTTTGAAAATAGGCTCATTTTCCAACTCCCCTAGAGTTAAACAGTTGAGTTTTACCGTTTTCGAATCCATTCAGCCAATCTCCGGTTCTGGCGGTACCACTTTTAGCATAGCTTAGCATAGTTCATTGAATCTGATTAGACCGTTAGCATCGCGCTTAAAAATCACCAAAGATTTTCGATATTTTTCCTATTTACAACTTGACTCTTCTGTAGTTAAATCGTGTACTAAGACCGACAGAAAATGAAAAGTTGCTAGGAACTATACTCTCATTCCGGCGTAATAATCAAGGATCTTTGCTGCCGTATCATGGCTGCAGCAGTGCAATGATATTACGCAGTGTCTCTCACATACGTCTCCATGGTTGCAAGGCACGTTCCCTGTGCAAGCAGGGGCTCACGGGCGCTGCGTAATATCATTGCACTGCTGCAGCCATGGAATGGCACCAAAGTTCCTTGATTATTACACCTGAATGAGAGTATAGTTACGAGCCATATCAGCCTAGAAAACCACAACTTTTTATTTAACTACAGAAGAGTCAAGTTTTAAATAGGAAAAATACAAAAACTCTTTGGTCATTTTTAAGCGCGATGCTAACGGTCTAATCAGATTCAATGAACTATGCTAAGCTATGCTAAAAGTGGTACCGCCAGAACCGGAGATCGGCTGAATAGATTCGAAAACGGTAAATCTCAACTGTTTAACTCTAGGGGAGTTGGAAAATGAGCCTATTTTCAAAAAAAGTGGAGTGTTCCTTTAAGGCACCCTTCTTTTTCAGTTGTTTTAAATACTGAAATAAAATTTTCATTTTTAAATGCCACAAAACTCAGGTCAACCTTAACAGATCTGCATTTGTGCAAATAAAACTTACCCATAATCAAGATATCAATAAACAAAAATTAAACATCTTTGTTTTGTAGTCAGTAGAGGGTCCGTTCACCATATTACTGCGCAGACAAATAGCAGATCATTATTTTTATGCATTTCATTTACAATTGAATGTTATTTTTAAAATAACTAGTTTTGTAGTGAATTTTCACTGGTAAAATCCAGTCATTTCAACAGGAATCCACACAACTGTGAATTTTACGTAAGGGCGAAAGATTTCCCATGCAGATTTCGCAACAATTTGGTCACGTGAATTCACAGTGTTGATCAACAGTTTGAAAGTGACTTCTGTGTGAGCTGTACTTCACTATTGACAATAAACAGTGGACCTGAATTTCTCCAAAATGTCTGCACCTTGGCCTGGTGAATTGTGAAATTGTTATCTATAAGGAGTTTGAGGAAGAGTTTTAACTTTCGTATGAAACAATTTGATCTGTATATGTACTTTTAAAATGTTATGAGCCATTTGGAATATATTTTAAAACAAAGCCAATTACAAATGATCAGTTTCCCACTTCATCTGCCTTCACCCTATTCTGTAGAGGGCAAATACATATTTAAATGTAGTCTCTTAATTAATACGAGGTTAAATAGTTGCACATGAAGTATGCCATCATCACATTTCAGTGCACTAGTGAAACTGAACTCTCAGTTCCTCATGATGGTTAACACAAGAAATCACTGGGCTATTCGATTTTCATAATAAAGAAGGACCCAATCTGCCCTTTCCTGCAGCCATCGATGATTCAAACACACACACACGCATGCACGCACAACCACACACTAAGCTGAATTTACAGCGGAAGTCTTAGTCTCGGTTGTCTTCCCTCCCATCAGAGGACAACTGCACCTTTCAGTGTGGCAGAAACCTGAAGGTAACTTTTGCTCTATTGACCTTTATTAAAAAACTGTGTTTCTTTTGTTCTGCTGTATTAGTGATAACTCCTAATGTGCCTAATGTAAATGAGCAAATAGGGTTTAATTTCAGGTTACAGGTTCTTTCTTCTACCAAATGTTGCCATGTATGTTTTGTCGTGCAGTTAAACTTGCGTTTGAAATGGCGCTTGTTTGCTAACCTGAAATGAGACTGACATAGAAATCCATTCGTTATTAAATGTGACATCATGTACTGCTCTCTCAAAAAACACATAGATGTCGGTTAAACCGGACCATAGCGAGGATGAGGAGGGGAATCATGGGCCGGAGGTCACGGTTGTGGAGACTAACCGCTTTGGCTTCATTCTAGGAAATGGAGAAACTGACAGGTCTGTGTTGATGTCCGTTCACTCCCGTCCATCACAGCTTATAGAGCTTGTGTGGAGGTTGATTTAAGTGTTTGTCTCTCCCTAAAGCCCACAGTGTGTGTTTTACAATGTATGATCTGTGATGAAAGCATTTTCAGAAGGCATTTCTTATCCTGTATTGTTAATTCAGTCACAGTTTATACACAGCCGTTACCTTCTACACCTCTTACTCTTATTTTCTCCTTCTCAACATCCTGTCATGTTGCTATAGAGATATCTGGCCTGTCAGAGTGTGGTTTCCTGTTTTCTGTGTGTTTGCCTCTTATGACACTCATGCTTTGCACTGGTATGGAGACGCTTTAGTGAGAGAGAGAGTTAGGAAGCAGGGCAGAGGTGTGTGATTCTCTGCTTCATTGGAAAATGTTATTCACGCTGACTGTACAGTCTCAATCTCAATACACTACAGTTAAGACTGAAGTATGCTGCAGTATTGTGAGTATAGTGGTGTAGAATTACTGATTGTGTGTGTTGTTGACAGTGACGGTCCGTGTCCTGAGTTAGTGAGACATCGAGAGTCCAAATGGCTCAGCCTCATGACACAATGGGAGCAAGTCATGGAGAAAAAGAGCAACAAGGTGTGTGTATCTCACTGTTGTAGATTTGTGTTTGAATTTATTGCATATATTAACAAGAAAGATCATATCTACATCTGACACATTTAAAATATTAACTTAGACATGGGGGGCCCATCCATCACTTAGGCATTTTTTCATATTTTTTTTCCCCCAGATATATATAGAAAATATCATAGAGACATGAGAAATTCATATTTATCAGATAGGAGACATTTATAATTCACATGGAAACACTGTCAAGCAAAATCAAACGTTGTGGTGGCAAGATTTGCACGGCGCACCACGTTGTTAAATCAAATATTAACTTTATAATCGTGCAATGATAAAATTAGCAATTATGTACCAATCCCTTGTGAAAAAGAAGTACACTTTAGCATATTTTTAAAAAGAGTACTTATTATATAGTACTTATACTTATTAATACTTATCTTATACTGTACTATAATATACTTATACTATTACTTATGCATAGTATGTATAATATATTCTTACGTATGTATAGTATAATATACTTATACTATACATAGGTACAAACTGAATGTAATGTTTTCAGATACTTTATTGCATATTTTAATAAATGAAAATGTATTATTGTTAAAATTTAAAAATGCAATTAGCTGAACTTATTGCTTTTTTGTCCCACTTATGTAGGAATATATGTACTGAAAAATTATTTATAAACTAAAATATACTTTAATCTTTCTGTTTTTCTGTTTAAAATGTATGTCATGAATTTGAATATATTTGTTATTCCACATTTGTAATAACAAAGTTGCATTTGAATACATTTAAAATATTTTAACTATAAATGTAATATTGAATAACACATTACAGTTAAATTATAATCACATACTTGTTTGTGTGCTTTAGTATGTTAGGCAACATATCAAAATAAGTGTACTTAAAAGTAATTATTTGAATCTGATATTATTACAAAGTGCACTTTTTAAAAGTGTACTTAAAGGAACACTCCACTTTTTTTGAAAATAGGCTAATTTTCCAACTCCCTTAGAGTTAAACAGTTGAGTTTTACCATTTTCGAATCCATTCAGCCGATCTCCGGTTCTGGCGGTACCACTTTTAGCATAGCTTAGCATAGTTCATTGAATCTGATTAGACCGTTAGCATCGCGCTTAAAAATGACCAAAGAGTTTTGATATTTTTCCTATTTAAAACTTGACTGTTCTGTAGTTACATCATGTACTAAGACCGACAGAAAATGAAAAGTTGCGATTTTCTAGGCTGATATGGCTAGGAACTATACTATCATTATCATTGCGCCTGCTGCAGCCATGGAACGGCAGCAAAGCTCCTTGATTATTACGCCTGAATGAGAGTATAGTTCCTAGCCATATCAGCCTAGAAAATCGCAACTTTTCATTTTCCGTCGGTCTTAGTACACGATTTAACTACAGAAGAGTCAAGTTTTAAATAGGAAAAATATCAAAACTCTTTGGTCATTTTTAAGCGTGATGCTAACGGTCACGGTAATCAGATTCAATGAACTATGCTAAGCTATGCTAAAAGTGGTACCGCCAGAACCGGAGATCGGCTGAATGGATTCGAAAACGGTAAAACTCAACTGTTTAACTCTAGGGGAGTTGGAAAATTAGCCTATTTTCAAAAAAAGTGGAGTGTTCCTTTAAGTGTGTTAAGAAACAGTCATATACAGTGCTCAGCGTAAATGAGTACACCCCCTTTGAAAAGTAACATTTTAAACAATATCTCAATAAACATAAAAACAATTTCCAAAATGATGATAAGACTAAGTTTTATATAACATCTGTTTAACTTATAACATGAAAGTAAGGTTAATAATATAACTTCATTTTTACTTAACATAACTTCAATTTTAATCAAATTAGGGTGATGCAAAAATGAGTACACCCCACTGAAAGTCTCTGGAGCAAAGCCAAATTTTAGACTACAAATGTCTAATTTAACAAGAATTCAACCACAGGTGAATCGAATTCTTCATTACACAGGTGTCCAGCACACAGTTGACTATAAAAGGGTGTTAAAACACCTTCCCATTTCATGCTGTCAGCAATGGCACCACATGGAAGAGAAATGTCACAATACCTGAGAAAGAAAATAATTTCTTTACACCAGAAAGGTGAAGGCTACAAGAAGATCAGCAAAGCTTTACTTATCAGTCAGAATACTGTAGCAAAAGTGGTACAAAAATTAAAAAAAGATGGAACTGTAACCAAATCACAGAGACGTCCAGGTGGTCCACGGAAGTTAACACATCGACAGGAGCGTCTTCTGATGAGAAGGGTTGAAGAAAATCGCATGCAAGTTCATTGCAGTTATCTAAAGAAGTAGAAAGCCAAACTGGGGTGACTATTTCCCATGACACAATACGGCGTACACTGCTGAGGAATGGCATGCATGGGTGCCATCCACGAAAGAAGCCTAGAGTTTGCCAGGGCCCATGCTGACAAAGATGAAGACTACTGGGACTCTATACTCTGGAGTGAGACAAAGATAAATGTTTTTGGAACTGACGGCTTCAAAACTGTATGGCGTCGCAAAGGTGAGGAATTCAAAGAAAAATGCATGGTGCCTACAGTGAAACATGGTGGTGGCAGTTTCCTTATGTGGGGCTGCATGAGTGCTGCTGGTGTCGGGGAGCTGCATTTCATTGATAGCATCATGAATTCACAGATGTACTGCTCTATACTGAAAGAGAAGATGCTACCCTCACTCCGTGCCCTTGGTGTCGTGCACTTTTCCAACATGACAATGATCCTAAACACACATGTAAGGCCACTGTTGGAGTTCTGAAGAAGAACAGGGTGAAAGTGATTCAGTGGCTCCTAAACTGAACCCAAACGAACACCTATGGGGAATTCTGAAGAGACAAGTTGACTCTCCATCCAGCATCCAGTCTCTAAAAGAGGTCATTCTTGAAGAATGGAAAAAGATAAATGTTGCAAAATGTTACCAACTTGTTCATTCCATGCCTAGAAGACTTGCTGCTGTCATTAAAAATCATGGAGGCCATACAAAGTATTAAATGTAGCAGTTTTTGTTGTGGGGTGTACTTATTTTTGCATCACCTTAATTTGAGTAAAACTGAAAATTTTGTTCTCTAAGTTATATTATTAACCCTATTTACATATTATAAGTTAAACAGATGTTATATAAAACTTAGTCTTGTCAACATTTTGGAAATTGTTTTGTATTCATTGAGATATTGTTTAAAATGTTACTTTTCAAAGGGGGTGTACTCATTTACGCTGTGCACTGTATGTACTCTCTTCAAACACACTTAAGTGCCTTTTATTTAATTAATATTATATTGCCTGCATGTACAGTTATATAAATATATATAAATATACTTTTAAGATTTTGAAGTACACTACAAGTGCAAATTCAATACAATTAAGAGCACTTCTTTTTCAAATGGGGCAGTATACAGAATAATAACATATTCAGGTTATTTTTAAGTTGAACAGCTGTAGATTGTAGAGGGCTATTTGTGGAACTTATAAATTGATAAATCAATAATCAGTTAATGATTTAGAAATGTGTAAATAGCCCAGCTGTTTCACACGCTGCCATAGGTCCAAGCTGCTTATAGGGTAAAAAGTATACTCTTTGAATTAGATATGGTGAAAAACATCTAACTAGTTTAGAAAATAAATGTAATCAGCTATTTATGATCATCTTGATTCTGTGAGCTTTGATTTGTCAGTTGATTATTGCATGAGACCTCATGTCATCGTGGGTCCACATATGATACAGGATGTTAAATGTCAAATACTGCAGTCTGCAAATGAGTGCCAAATATATCCTCAATATGTTAGATGTGGGATCATCTTATTTAATACATTTATGTAAGATAATTATTAAAGAAATGCCTTATCCATTTTTTTCTTTTCTGTTTTAAAAAGAAAATTTTGAAGCCATTTGCAGTCATAAAAGCATATAATTATTAACATAAGTCTTACAATGGCCAACCGCATCGCTTAGCTCTCTTCCTTTGTCTCAGGTCAAAGGTCAATGTCAGAAGGGCATCCCAGCATCCGTCAGGGCAAAGGGCTGGCCACTGCTCTGTGGAGCTAAGGATAGAAAAAACAAAAACCAAGAACTCTTCAAAGTAAGTGATTGGTCGTATTTGTATCGTGTTTTTATATTCTTATTTTATAAGCCCTGTTTGCTGTTTTAGAAACTAGTTGAAGCTCCAGATCATCAGGGATGGACCGATGTCATCAAAAGAGACACAGACAGACAATTTCCCTTCCATGAGATGTTCCTGTCCAAAGACGGCCATGGGTACTGTCATTTCCCTTCCCATGCTGGAATGCGTTCTGCTCTGTAGCATTATAAATCACTATATTACTCATAAACCTCCTGTTCTCATTCGTTGTCTGCTTCTGTCTGGTCTCTGTATGAGTAGTCAGAAGGACTTGCTGGAGGTCCTGAAAGCGTACACTCAGTATCGTCCAGATGAGGGCTACTGTCAGGCACAGGGTCCGGTGGCCGCTGTCCTTCTGATGAACATGCCTGCTGAGGTACCGCTTCTGTCATTATCATACAATAGATAACAGAGATATTACAGATTAAACAAACAAATAATATGCTAAAGTTGACTCATTCGTAATGTACACTACCATTCAAATGTTTGGGGTCAGTATGTTTTTTATAACGTCTTTGAAAGAAGTGTCTTATGCTCACCAAGGCTGGATTTTTTTGCTTAAAAATACAGTAAAAAACTGTGATATTGTGAAATATTATTTCAATTTAAAAGAACTGTTTTCTATTTTAATATATTTTAAAATGTAATTTATTTCTGTGATGCAAAGCTGAATTTTCAACATCATTACTCCAGTCTTCAGTGTCACATGATCCTTCAGAAATCATTCTAATATGCTGATTTGCTGCTCAAGAAACATTTCTGATTATTATCAACAGTTCTGCTGCTTAGTATTTTCTAACATTATATGTCTTTACTGGCACTTTTGATTAATTTATTGTATCCTTGCTTAATAAAAGTATTAAATCTTACTGGTAAAATAACCTTAAATGGTCAAATAAGAGAGATGATCATCTCTTTCTATCATCTTTTTCGTCTTTTTTTTTTTTTTAAATGCATACTGAAACACATTACACTTTGTTGTTTCAACCTATGTTTGGGTCAAATATGGACAAACCCAACCATTGGGTTTAAAAAAATTAATTAAAAAATTTAAACCAATGGTTGGTTTTGTCCATATTTGACCCAAACACGGGTTGACACAACCCAGCATTTTTTAAAGTGTATGCAATGATAAACATTTCAAACAGTATGTACCATTTGAAAATTTGTCCTAACCTTTTCCCAAACCCTAAACCTAACCCTACCCATAACATATTTCTAAAATTAGAGGGAAATGATAGGTGAATAACACTGATGTGGAAGCACCTAACCCTGGTTGTAAGCCTAAACTTGACAAAAACGGTAAACTTGTCCCTCAAATCTGATTGGTTGATTGGAATGTTGTTCCAGGATCAACAAAGATGTTGTTCCAGGAACATGTTGTACTTGGTAAAATCACGTTCACCATGTGACCTCATTACTATTGTTTAATTTTTAATTTTAACTGGTGTTCTGATTTAATTCCGGAAATTATATGCATAGGCTACTGCAGAAATGGTTAGCACTGTATGCTAGGTTAGCATGACATTGCGCAACTAATTGTCTTTCTGTTTTAGGAGGCGTTCTGGTGTCTGGTGCAGATTAGTGAGCTCTACCTCCCTGGATACTACAGTCCTCTACTGGTAGGGCATCTTTAAAGTAACCATGAAACCAACTGTTAAATGTGCATGAAAAATGCTAAACTTTTATTATCCTTTCTCTTTAGGAAGGTGTTTTATTTGACGCTGCTGTTCTCTCAAGTGTGTTAAAGAAACTGTGTCCAGCTGCACACAAACACCTACAGAGTCAGGGGGTGGAGCCTCTCATGTTTGCCACCGATTGGCTGATGTGCCTGTACAGCCGCCATCTTCCTTTCAACACTCTGCTCAGAGTCTGGGATCTCTTTTTCTGTTATGGTTTGTTTTCAACTATATATTTGCAAGATTTAAAGGTGCACTAAGTAATTTTTGGTTTGCCTGTGGTATTTAGATGTTATAATGACACATATTGGCTTAGATGGCGAATTTTCAGATACTGGAAGCCATTGTTGCAATATTTGTCCCTTTTTACAAAAGTATTTTATACCCACCATTATTATTCTGCAACAAAAAGTGTTAGACTATTGGAGATTTGCTGTGATCATGTGAGTAGTATCAAAATCCTTTTAAGGCAATTCAGTTTGCTTGGCGGCCATCTTGGCAAAACCCCTGGTCAGCTATGGAGGGCAACAGTGCCCGCCTACTTTTTCAATGGTACTGAAATTTTTCATTCATTTTTCTCATAGGGAACAAGTCTTTGTGAAAGAGTTATAAGCTATGAACCGAACCAACAAGATAAATCACAACATCATAAATGCAGATTTGAATCAAAAAGGTATTTAAAATTGAAAAAAAAAAAATTACAAAACTGTTTACTTAATGGCTTTAGTGAGGAAGAACTATAATCCCATGAAGCATTGCAAATCACAATCAAATTAAAAACAACAAAGAAATATAAAACTATCATTTTAGGATATTTATTAAATTTTGAAACACAATTTCATTTTTTATTGCAAAATATGCACATATAAACACATTTAAGTAGTCAGTAGCGTATGGTCACTGACTCCATTTCGTCATTTGCAGAGTGACTTTTGGCACAATTTGCTTGTTGCAGTTCTCTGATGTGTTTTTTTTTTTTTTTTTTTTTTGGTAGAATCATGGGTAATGTAGTTTTTAACCAAGAATCCTGCTGTTGTTAAATACAAGTATTTAAAAAAAAAAGTTAAAATAATGCAGAGCATATACCATCGATTAACAATTTCACAACTTAACGAAGGTCTTTTTAAAACAAAATTATAAGTTATCGTTTAAAAACCATTTTCCTATGTAGAGATTTTACTTCTGGAAACTGACGGTTGCACTCTTTTCTTACTATGCAAATACAACTCCTACCTGCTTGATAAACATTTAGTTAAATATCCAATAATATCCAAAAGAAAAGAAACTCTCTTGTAACTGAAGAGTGGGACTTTCCATTCCTACAGCCACTATTTTAAGCATTTAAGACAACGACAGAGATCAGAAGCTTATACTTTTGGCTCTCATGTTAGCAGATTAGAGCAGTGGGCATGTGAGCTACACAAGCGTAGGCGAGCGTTTAGTTTCAGTGCTGAGAGAATTTGTAATGTTTAGCCTTGAGGTCTCCATTCTGTTCCTTTCCTGAAGCTTACCATCGTTTTTTAGATGTAAAGTACTTAGTGCACCTTTAATACATCTCTTGGCATGCTGACCTGTTGTTGAAGTCCTTGTAGTGACCACAGCTTGTGTGTGTGGCAGGTGTGCGTGTTTTGTTTCAGGTTGCTGTGGTGCTGGTGCGCCGATGTCTGGGAGATGGACGACAGCGAAAAGAATGCGATGGCCAGATGGAAACCCTGGAGCGACTGCGAGGTGTTAAAGAGCGTGTCCAAAATGAGCAGGCTGATGCCTTTATCCATGAGGTAATATTACTGATATTGTATTTCAACTAATCTAAATAAAGGCCTGTTCACACCAAAACAAATGTTCCGTATGAAAATCCGGTGCGATAAACATTTTTAATTTGAATGAATGGCTGCATCTATTCAGACCGACATGAACATTGGCATGCTGTCAATGCAGATTTTTTTTGACGGAGAGGTGTTCTCATCTCTCAGAAACCTGAAAAAACAATAAGATTTGCGCTTTTGACCACATGGCCAGAGCTGCTTCTTTTACAAAAACCATGGCTTGGTGATGCCCATGAATGGACTATTTTGGTATGTTACAGTAGATAGCAGAGGAAAAATCCAGAAACTGTTTTGTCAGAAATTGTTTTTTTTGGTACTCGAAATCAGGTGTCCATTAGGACCCCAAGGGATTCCATTGAGAACATCTAATGGATACTGTCGCTTGATTACAATTCCTGCAGAATCACATATGTCATTTGAACTATGATACCGACCATCAATGTTTGCAGTGCTTGAAGCGGGCCAGTAAGCACCAGTACACAGTATTTTGCCTTTAGTGTACTGCCAGTTTTCCTTGCGTACCAGCACTTTTAACATGTTGCACATACTGAAGCTCGCGGTCACCATGATTTTGCCAAGTAAGACATGTTCCTTGATCAACATATTTTGTTGATCCTGGAACAACATTCCTATCCAAAAATTTAGTCTTAAACCCTATTCCTACCCCTAAACCTGATCCTACCTATAACTTATCCCTAAAATCAGAGGGGAAAAATATGTGAATAACATTGATGTAGAAGCGCCTAACCCTGGTTGCAGGCCTAAACTTGACATAAATGGTAAACTTGTCCCTCAAATCTGATTGGTAGAATGGAATGTTGTTCCAGGATCAACAAAGATGTGGTACTTGGTGAAATCACATTCACCGGAAGCTCACCGAGCCCTCCCTTATTTAGGTACGCATTTTAAACCGAGCATCAGGAGTATCGGCACTTTTATTTTCCCACTTCAAGCACTGAATGTTTGTTTTAGTTAGCATAAGTATCAGGATAGCATACAGATATACGATTAGCCTGATTGCTTAGCTTATACGCCAATGGGGTGAACTGGGGTAACCGGAGTATTTTTGTTTTTTCTATAACTTCCACTTACTGTCAGAGAGTGAATTTGAATTTTCATTCATCCCGTCCACCATTTTTTACACATTAAAGGGTTAGTTCACCCAAAAATGAAAATTCTGTCATTTATTACTTACCCTCATGTCGTTCCACACCCTGTAAGACCTTCGTTAATCTTCGGAACACAAATTAAGATATTTTAGTTGAAATCCAGTGGTTCTGTGAGGCCTCCATAGGGAGCAATGACATGTATTAAAAACATATTAATATTATAAAGCGACGAGAATATTTTTGGTGTGCCAAAAAACTAAATAACTTATTTAATGATGGCCAGTTTCAAAATGCTGCTTCAGGAAGCATCGGATCATCAATGAATCAGTGTGTAGAATCTGCTGATCGGAGCGCCAAAGTCACATGATTTCAGCCGTTTGGCAGTTTGACACACGATCCAAATCATGATTCGATACACTGATTCATTTATGATCCGATGCTTCCTGAAAGTGTTTGAAATCGGCCATCACTAAATAAGTCGTTATTTAGTTTTTTTGGTGCACCAAAAATATTCTCGTCGCTTTATAATATTAATATTGAACCACTGTACTCACATGAACCGATTTAGATGTGTTTTTAGTACCTTTATGGATCTTGAGAAAGGAAATGTCATTGCTCCCTATGGAGGCCTCACGGAGCCATTGGATTTCAGCTAAAATATCTTAATTTGTGATCCGAAGATTAATGAAGGTCTTACGGGTGTGGAACGGCATGAGGATGAGTAATAAATGACAGAATTTTCATTTTTAGGTGAACTAACCCTTTAAGTGTGACCACATTTTGCATTATTCAACAAATCACAGGCAAAATCCAATCATTTCAATAGGAATCAACACTTTTGGGAAATTTTTGTGCGTGTTCAAGTATTTTCATGCTAATTTGTTGCATTGATCAACAAAAAGCTGCTTGGTTTGACAGTGACTTCTGTACTTCATATATCGCTACACTATTGAAAATAAACAATGGATTTTTTTCGCCCTTGAAATTTTTCTAATGTGATTGCACATTTAATCAAAAGCCCGGAACACACCAAGCCAACGGTCGGCTGTCGGGCAGTTTTTGTTCGTCGGCCAACTAAGTTTTCTCAATGTGTTCCACACCGTCGTCTGAAGTTGGTTCTCGTCTGCTTTTTTTGGGCCGATTCCACATGTTGAATTTGCGTCGGAGCTCGTCGGTCAGTCGGGACATCTGATCATTCTGACTGGCTGTTCAGCTACTGCCACCTGCTGGTACGGAAAGGCATTTCTTCTTACACAGGTGCAGAAGGGCCGTCTGGGCAACTTTGCACCCAGACGCTGCCAATGTGAGCCAACCCCGCAGTCTGCTTTCATCGCCACTAGTTCGTCGGCATCGGCTTGGTGTGTTACGAGCTTAAAAAAAAGACAAATCACGTGCAAAAATTTTCATGGCGAAGATTTCTGTTAATGTGAACAGGCCTTAAGTCCTGATAGATTTCTTTACTCAAAAACACTGTTACACCCTCAGGTATGTTCAGTGTCCCTGTCCCTGTCGGACCTGCAAAAACAAACTGAGAAAGAGCTGGAGAAATGGAAGATAGAGAGACCGAACTCGACCTTTGACCCACGAGGGCGCTGTCACGGATACCGAATGGTATGGGAGAGAGCGCAGGAAAAACAAAAGGACCACGAAAAGAAGGAGCGACAGAAGGGGAGCCTGATTATTCCTCTAATGCGCTCACATTCTTCACTTTCTCCTTCGGGTCTGCGCAAGAAATGGAGGAAGAGGAGCAGTAAGACTGACACAGAGGAGTGGGATGGAGGAGGAAGAATATTCTCACAAAGTCTGATAGAGGAGAGCGATGATGAGGAGATGAGGAGGAGGAGTGTGTGTGGTATCGTTGGTGAGCAAAGGGACAAACGGGACAGGCTTGCAGATGAGCTCTGTACACACAAACACAAAGATCACAACACACATCCAAACATCTCAGTGGTCGTGTCCTCTAGTATTGACTCTGATGTTTTTGAGAAAGAGCATACAAAAGCATCTTTAAACCAACAGCAAGATAATTCAGCAACAACACAAGGTGATGAGAAAGAAAGGGCCGCTGAATGTGTGATTGAGGAGACACACCATCATGAACAGGACACAAATCAAGATGAACTGAATACAGAAACGCAAGGACATCAGGATGAACAGAATATAGAAAAAGACAAAAGTCAAGATGATATGAACACAGAAGCAGCAACAAATCAAAATGAACAGAACACAGATAAACAGACATGTCAAGATGAACAGACTGTGGAAGAGAGGACTTTAGAGCCAGAAGAAAGTACACCCGTTGAAACATCACAGGAAGAAGATACACAGATTGTTTTCAGTAAACAGGAAGAGGAAATACAGCCAGATAGCAACATCCAGGAAGAGGAAATACAAATAGAACACTGTGAACAACAAAAAGAAACAGAAGATAGGTTGCCAATTGTCATAATAACTGAAGACAACTTGCAAAATGAGGAAAATATCCCAGAGAAAGAGGTACAGATACATGTTGTCCAGGAGGAAGAGAGGTCTGAAACATCTAGCGATCAACATGAACATTCAGAAAGGCAGAAAAAAGAGGATTTGAACATACACATAGCTACAGAGGAAGACGAAGAGACTCAGATTACTGGTGAAAAACATGATGTAGACAATGAGGAAGGTTTACAGCAAGAAGACATTAATGTTCTCCATGAGGAGACAAAAGAAACCAAAGAGATAACGGACCCTACAAAGATGTGTGAGGAGAAAGATGACAAGAGATTGGAGGAAGAAAGACAAGATGTAAGCTTAGAAGAGAGAGACAATAACCCATTGCAAACATCTGAAGCATCCTTCCTACAAACTGAACAAGAGAGTGAAACTGAGTATCCAGAAAGATCAGCAGATCCCGTACAGCAATCCCAATCAAGCGAGTCGGAGCGCAATGACATGGATTCTACAGTTACATCCGAAGAGTTAGTGCACTGTTCACTTGATTCCACTGTGAAGGATACAATAGGATCTGGAAACCCAGAACAGAATGAAGTGGATGATGATGCTGATGGCACCAGCACCCTTGAACCAGATGTAACAGATGTAACATCTAGACACTCTGAAAACAGTGACATGGATGTTGCCGCTGTTGCCACATCTGGTAACAAAGGAATCAGTGAAAACAATCCCGAAAAAAATGAAGAAAATAAATCACCAGTCAATACAACTGAAGAATCAAGCAACCTCACACACAATGCAGAGGATGATACTATCCTCTCAGAAAACAATGAAATGCATGTTTCTCTTGGATCTGGCAACCCTGAAGGCAGCACAATAGATTTTACCGCTGAACTTGGCAAACCAGAAAGCAATGGTGTGGAAATTGCTGTTGAATATGACAATCCAGAGAACAACAAGGTGCCTGTTATAAGTGAATCTGGCAACCCTGAGAGAAATGTAGAGGATTCTGCTGTTGGCAACCCTGAAAGCAATGATGTGCTTACAACTAGATCTGGCAACCCTGAAAGTAACGTGACAGATGTTACCACTGAATCTGAAAAAACAGAAAGCAATGAGGTGGAAATTTTTGTTGGATCTGGCAATTCAGAGAGCAATATATTAGGTTCTGCTGTTGAAAACCCAGAAAGCAATAAAGTGCTTGTAACAACTGGATCTGACAATCCAGAGGGCAACACAGTGGATTCGGCTGTTGGATCTGGCAACCCAGAATGCAGTGATGTGCTTGTTATGACTGAATCTGGCAATCCAGAGAATAATACAGTAGTCTTGGATGTTGGATCTGGCAACCCAGAAAGCAGTGATGTGCAAGTTACAACTAGATCTGGCATCCCAGAAAGTAAAACAGAGGATTCAGCTGTTGGATCTGGCAAGCCAGATTACAAAGAAGTGCTTGTCGTAACTGAATCTGACCACCCAGAGACCAACAGAGATGATGTGACTACTGGATCTGGCAACCCAGAGTGTAATACAGAGGATTGTGCTGCTGGATCTGGCAACCCTCATGACAGTGAATGTGCAATACCAGAAAACAGCCAAGAGTTAGATTCTCCCTCTTTAATTCAATCTTCAAAATCCCCAAACCCAAATGTCCCGCCAGCTCAGCTCCGATTGCGAAGGACTTCCAGCTCGCGGGTTTCCTATCCCACAATCCTCTCTGAGGACACCTTCAGAGAACCACATCAGCAAGAACACATGCATTCAGAAAAGACGACACACACACTTACACAAGACACACATGCTCAGCCTAACTCACCGACGAAGTCAGACATTCCAAAACGTCGGGGTCTGTTCCGCCTTCTCCGTGGGGACACCAATAAAACCCCCGTTCCCAAAATCCTCATCCAGGACTTTAGTGAAAAAGAGGAGAAGCTGACTGCGAAAGAGAGGAGGAGAAGGAAGAGAGAGAAAGAGCGAAAAGAAAGGGAAGAGAAAGACAGAAAGAAACGAGAGAAGGAAATGGAAAAGGACAAAGAAAAAGACAGGAAAAAGCCTCAGACAAGAGGGAAGAGTTTTCAGGTGCTCAGCAAGAAGGGGGTCGATAACGTTGTGTCCCCCGAGAACAGTGACTCTCAGACATCTTGCTCCAGGAGAAACTCTGCCCCTTTTTCTGACAATTACTTTTAAATAATCAGAGACTCGATCAAATATTTGTATTTCACAGTGGGAGTGAGATGTTTTAATGCGAGTTGTGCAATGATTTGACATGGCTTGTTTTCTTCACTGCTTCATCTCTTGGTTTAAAACCATTATTATTTTGATAGAAAAATAAAATCAGGAGGAGACATGTATGTGTAAATGAATTTAGCAGTCTTTGTGAGGTTGGCTGTGGGAGTTTCTTTCCACATTGTTCACTTCTGAGTTCAACTGATGAGGCGGTTATGATGTTTCTGTCTGATTTTCATCTTCACTGTCACTTGCGAGAACTTCCTGGCTCTGTATCGTCTGATTGGTCAGCTGAGAGGGAGTGGGCAGAACTGAACCGAAGAAAAGTGAACAAAACTGAAAGAAAGCAGGGACAAAAAATAGTGAGATCTAGCCATTAGGTTTTATGTTTTAAACAAATGTTTCATTTAAATGTACCTTTTTGTTGGGAGGTCCTTCTGTAAGTGCTTCCTCCTGCTCCTCTTCACTGACTGAGTGCTTTCTGTTATTGGTGGGGTGCAGTGGGGATGTGGGTACATGTGACGGTCCAGGAAGTTCACTGGTCTCCATGGCGATGAGAAATGAGTCCATGTCGTCATTCATGAAGTCGTCTGGTGGTTGCTCAGCATCAGGGCTGAGGGGGAAAATGATTAAAAAAACAAATATAAATTAATATAACATTCATATTGATGATGTTCCATATTTTATGATTTCACGTACTGTTTTGTGTTGGATTTGACGTGGTTCTTTGGATGTGAGTCCTCTGACAGTGTAGCGAGGACAAAATTAGCCTCCAGAACACTGTCTGTTACACTCAGGATAACTGGACTTAAACATAAACACAACCACACACAGGGGAGAATACACAGTGATATCATTTTTAAACACACTACCGTTCAAAAGCTTGAGGTCAGTAAATTATTTTTTAAAGAAATTAATTCTTTTATTCAGCAATGACACATTAAAATGAACATAACAGTGTTACAAAAGATTTCTATTTCAAAGAAATTCTGTTATTTTAAGTTTATTTTACATCATAATAATATTCATAACTTTTCAATGGTAGTGTACATATATATTTTTAAATATTTTAAATTAAATAAATTGGACAAGTGAATTTGGGCTAGATCATAAACTAACCTGCCTGGCTCATCAAAATACATCGAGATTGGAAGACCAGATGACTCGGCAAACACAAGCAAACCCTGATGGAAAACCAGAGAGACAAATAAAGTAATGCTATAGCCTTCTATGGCTATTTTAATGGCAAAATCAAGGTTAAAATACATTAAACAGAAACATTAAACATTACATTACATACATTAAAGAGAAACAAACAAAGAAAGACAAAATGGAAAATAAAATAAAATTTGACAATTCACATTTTTATTATTACAAATGTACCTTTTTTTCTTGTGCATGATTTCTCAGGGCAATTAAAAACAAATGTAGGTGGATGTAGGTCAAGGTCAGTGTTTAAATGGTTAGTTTACCCAAAAATGAAAATTACCCCATGATTTACTCACCCTCAAGCCATCCTAGGTGTATATGACTATCTTCTTTCAGATGAATACAATCTGAGTTTTAAATAATATATTAAATAATGTCCTGGCTCTACGGAAGAGGATTAGGGCCAAGCAATAATAAAAAAATAAAACCATCTCGAAATTAAAGTTGTTAAATTATGAGAAAAATGTCATTACATTTCGAGAAAAAAGTTGAGATAAAATGTTGAAAATAAACTCATTAAATAATAATTTAACGAATTTGTTCTCGTAATTTAATAACTTTTTTCTCATAATTTAATGAGTTTATTCTCAATATTTTATCTCGACTTTTTTCTCGAAATTTAACGTCATTTTTCTCATAATTTAACGAATTTGTTCTCGTAATTTAACGTCTTTTTTCTCGTAATTTAATGACTTTATTCTCAACATTTTATTTCGACTTTTTTCTCAAAATTTAATAACTTTAATCTCGAGATGGTTTTATTTTTTATTATTGCTTGGCCCTAATCCTCTTCCGTATGGCTCTTACAAACACAAAAAACGGAACAATCCATCATAAAAGATATCCATACAGTTCCGGGGGGTTAATAAAGGCCTTCTGAAGCAAAGTGATGTGTTTGTGTAAGAAAAATATCAATATTTTAAACTTCAAATACTAAAATAACTAGCTTTTGATAGACGGCCGTACGTATCGATTTACGGCAAAAGAGTAACTTCTGACGTGATATATGCTGTATTGACAATGTGGAAGAGCAGAGGAGAAAGCAAAACAAAACACCGGTCACAAATTAGAAGTCTAAAATGAGAATCTTTAAAGAGAAATGTCGGAGGATTTTGATATAAGAGAAGAGGAGCTTGAGTTTGTTGCACACAGCGAGAGGCATCTAAGCTTACAATATTCCTACATCTCGTCAGAGTTCACTCTTTTGCTGTAAGTCGACGTGCGTATGGCTTTCTGCTGGAAGCTAGTTATTTTACATCACTTTGCTTCAGAAGGCCTTTATTGAGCCTATATTGATTATCTTTTATGATGGATGGTTGTACTTTTTTGGACTTCAAAATCTCATCCTCTATTTACTGCCATTATAAAGCTTGGAAGAGCCAGAATATTTTTTAATACATCTCTGATTGTGTTCATCAGAAAGAAGTAAATCATGGGATCATTTTCATTTTTGGGTGAACTATCCCTTTAAGGTAAAACACTAAACCATAAAAAATTATCTAAAAACGATCATTTAAACAACTCTACAGATCAAACAATATTTTACAGTTCAAATAAAGTCGACAAACAAGTTTTATAAAATTATAAACCTCACATTTCAGCCTTTATACTTTTTTTTTTAAGAAAAGGGATGAGTCAAAACGATAAATGATCCATGATAAATCGCAGGGACCCTGGATTAGATGTGAATGTTTGTGTGAGTTCACACTCACCCTGAGCTCTTTGAGGCAGAAGGTGATGCTGGTCTGAGTGCTGACAGCAAAATGATCGAACTCCTCCGAGCTCAAACACAGTTCAGTCATCATTGCTCGTGATGGGTCTGAGAGAGGAAAGAAATTTGACTTTGACTGATTTGTTTTATGCATAGCAGCAGAATGAAGACTGAAATCACTGATACCTGCGTCATCCTCCACATGATTCCTGAGCCACACTCGATCACTGCTCACTGACAGATTCACCTCCTCCAGAGATGGAGGGAAATGCAGAACTGTATCCACCATCAACCTACAGTGAAAAACAGAAAATTGAAAATACAACAGAAAATTATTAAACAGACACTGAAAGGTACTGCAAATGGATTGATATGAATTCTGAGGTATTAAGATAAATGTAAACCTGGGTTGAGCTTGTAGCACGTTTGCACAGCTTTCTTTATCAAACACGGCCTGCAAACTCTCACAGTCCTGAAAGGACAAATTATGTGTTTTCAAGAGCCCTGTAACAAACACACAGTTTAGTTGATCATGCTGTAAAACATGCCATTTCTATGCAAGATATAATATAAAATGTATTTGATAAATTTATTTATATGGCGCTTTGCACAATACAATACAATCTTTCAATGTAGCTTTACAGAAAATCATGATATTAATGTTTATAGTATTTTAATATCTTTATGCCTTATAGTCTCATTTAGCATATTAGAGCTTGGCGATTACATTTTGCAATGATACAAGCAATCAAACAGCTGAGATTTGATAGTATATATTTCTTTACGCGAGTAAGTGTGCAGATAAAGTTGGATATACTTATGCTGCCTAGACGTTCTGTTGGAAATTTACTACTTCCCACTTCTGAAGTAGTGATAACGAGCTCATCGCATTCAAGTGCTTTGTTGTCGGAAAGAACTGGAATTATGGAGGACATCAAGTTTATTCTTGCCTATTTATAGGGAAAATCTTATTAAACCCAAAAATGATATTTAGTGTCCCATTCACTGAAAACCATATAAACATTCACTACGCTATCTAGATAATCTGCTTGTGGACGATTCTGGAATTTCAGTCAAATACAGGCTATTTTTGCGGCGTATAAAACATATAATATGCTTCAAATGGTTATTTATATATGTAAATATGCACTACTTTAATGAAAAGATTGTTGTGGAAAAAACTAATAAAGAATTCCAGTCATAGGAGCAATCATTCACCCCTCTGCCATGTTTAAAGTTTATGGCACATCCAACTCGGGAACATGGGTATCAAATTATCATCATATCCAACTTTATATATAGAGCTTTGTGATGATATAGTTTAAATTTAATCCTACTAACAAAAAGCATGTGTGACAATGTTGTTTTCAGGGGAACACTTTTACCGTGTTTACAGTGTAGAGTTATAGTCAACCGACTCTTTTCACTGTTCAACTGAATACGGCATTTTTCTACGGAGCGATCCAGAGATGACAGGGACTTGAACACAGCCTGAACACTCTGAAAAACATAAGAAAAAAACAGCAGGAAAACGCTTACTTCGAGAAGATTTTACATTCTGAATGTTCCAATAATGTGCCACATTATTATTGAAGTCACCATGCAATAAAAAATTTTTTTTTATGGAATATTGCAGTAATTATTATAAATGATTCATTTGTGCAGGTCTTTTTTTTAATTAATGTACACTCATATTCTATACTTAAATGTACAATATGTAAAATGTTCTGCCCGCTAGAGGTCGCTAGAGGCCTATTCAAAACAAAGGCGTAGCTTGATGACGCCAAATTTGAGCGTGGAATATTGGGACATGTGGTCTCCACCTCACAGTCGGTGGAAAATAATCGGGATAGGAATCGGGCAGAAATCATGTTCATGGATGCGATTATTAACGTTACTGTAGTGTGAAGCAGAGCAGGACCGAGTGTTGTGGGAGCTGAGCGAGGCTACTGGAGCGATGGCACAACACACGCCTCACGAGCAGCAGAACTTTTATTATGACACAGTCGCCGGCTCTGCTTCTGCTTTTCCGGTCATGAGTATGAGTTAACACAGTTCTGTTTATCATATTAGATACATTTGAGTGTGTTGAATTACGTTATAACGTTACTCTGTGCGTTCGCTCGGCGGCTGCTGTGAGACACTGTTGCACACTGCAGTAAGATATATTGATATTAGAATATCATATTAAATACTGGATGGCTTGTGTTGATAAATGGCATGCAATTAATTTTAAAACGTATTGTGTGATGGAGAAAATTATGTATTACTGTTACTAAAAATAAAGCTGCATATGATTATTCTATGTTAGCTTCTTCACAAAATAGTGTTTTTCCGCTGAGGCATGGTAAAGCATGGTACTCACGGAAAATCAAGAAAATTAGATTTAAACAATAAGACTAAACATGTTGAGCTATATAACAATAATTAGTTTTCTATCTATAAATATATCAAAACAGTTGTTCCCTTGTCTATTAAAACATGTAAATATTAAAGCGTCTTTGGTGTTTCCATGGTTTCTACAAAATAAAACCGGAAACCGAGGGTAATGCGGGTATGACGCAATTGACAGGCGACTCCTCACACGTCCCGGAGCCTTGGTTAAAATTCCAATTTTCTCACTATTTACAATTAGTTGGAAACGTTTGGGATATTGTAAGTACTCAAGTGAACAAAATATATAACACTGGCATAGTGGTTTTTGGATATTTTACTGCAAAATTCTTACATATTGCACCTTTAAAGTAACTTCCCCTCCCTCTTCTCGGATGACGTGTTTACGGGCGCTCACATCAGATCCACCAATAGCAAACCACAATTCCCCATGGACAAAATCAAGCTCCACCCTACATTTTTTCTCGTTTTACTCGGATAAAGTAATAATAGGGAACAAAACATTATCCCAACATTTCATGCCGACTTTAATAGATTACACATTATGCACAGCAAAAAATGCTTTTCGTACTTGGTTTTTTTGTCATGTTTCCAGTCAAAATATCTAAAAATTCTTAAATCATGATGCATTTTCTATACAAGAAAAATGACCTAAGATATTTAGTCTTGTTTCCTGGGGAGAAAAAAAAAATCTAAATTAAGTGCATTTTGCTTAAAACAAGTAAAATTATATACCAATGGGGTAAGAAAAATTAAAACATTAAAACATTTTTTCTTACCCCACTGGCAGATAATTTTACTTGTTTTAAGCAAAATGCACTTAATTTAATAATAGAAAATGTATCTTGATTCAAGATATTTGATATTTGTACTTGAAATAAGACAATAATACTCAGTAAGAAAAGCATTTTTTTTTTTGCAGTATAGTGTATAAGTGATGCATGGACAAGTATTAAGCTCCCAAAATATAAAGAGGAACTGCAGGGATGGAATGAACAGACCAGGAAATGTTACCTTGATGGGCATTTTGCAGCGAAAGCTCTGGTCAGATGGAGTCTGATATCTCTGGAAGAAGAGAGGAGACAACAGGAAGCAGGCAAAGGCTGACCGGGAAGAGTTGACCGACCGAAGAGCCAACTAAAAACACAGGACACACACAAGTCACATTATTTAAACACCTCACATCGGTCTAAACATAACTACACAATCGTAAACACCGGAAACAAACACATAACGTACCCCATCCTCCACAGGCTCCAAATACAGCTCCTCTCCGATTCTTGACAGCGAATGTATGGCTTTTGCTAAAACTATAAAAAGTGTGCATTACTATGCTTCTATTCATAAAGTAATTTTATATAAGAGCAGATATAAAGCATTTATGTTGCATTAGCGTTGCGTTTGAAGTTTTTTTATAATATAAGTTTGAAAAACAAGAGCGCGTCCTGAGTGAACGGCTTCAGTTATTACCTTTCACGTTTCCTCCGGTTGCAACACAATCCATTATATTTTGCTTGTCAACAATATTCTTTTTAAACAACATAAATTATTATTTATATTAATTTTCCTCCGGCTCAAGCTGAAGCATTTGCAGAATCACGGAACCGGCCACATGACGCCACTAGCTCTTATAACGTAATCAACCAAATTGATGGTAAAGACAAGTTTAAGAGCTGTTATCTGTTATCGCGTAACAAGGTACATAATTCAGACAACGGTAAACTTAGTATAAGCGGATAATTCAAGAATTTGTTTACTTCGAATCCGACATGTGGCGCGTATTTTCTGCTCTAGCCAATCAGCGTGAGGCATCAGATAAGAAGTGTTTGCGTCATAATAAAGCGCCCAACAAATAGAAGTTTCCATCATGAGATGAACAGCATAAAATGCGTAAGAAAAAAGGTTTAAATATATATAAAAAAGCAGGTTTTGATAAAAACAGAAGTGCATTCTCACTTTCGCAATAACACCAGTTCATAGTGCAAAAAGAAAACTTTTTTTAAAGCACATATTGCATAGTGTACGAAACTATTTCCTTTTCAGCCAGAGCTAGGGTGCATTTCAGTGGAAGTTAACATAACTGTATTTTTGTTTGATGCATATTTTCTTTTTTCCCCCAACAAAATTTAGTTTGACACCCTGTTAGTCTGTCATTAAAGTATTTAACTCAAAAAGTTGCATTATTCTACATAGTTTTATAGGTTTATAGTTTTATTTACATGACCACAGTCATTGCAATGCATTGTAACCATATAATTTACTGTGTTTTACTTTATTGTAAAATAATTATTTATAGTTCTACAGCAATCTACCAAAATACAATAATTACTACACATAAAAACTGTAATTAGCATTCGAGAGTATGTTGGCTACTTGGAAATCGGTGACCAATGAAATAAAATTCCTCTTGCTGAAGCAGTGACTTCATATCAAGACATGAACATGTTCTCAAGGTTCTTTAAGACACAGTGTCTCAGTCATTCAGCAGCTGGTCAGAGGGAGTGACAAAAATACAAAATGTTTCATCCTGACACACTTGTCTTACCTGTCCATCTGGGTGTTGGACACACCTCTTTCTGTCTTTTTGAACTATTTTTCATAACACTTCTTCCCTCTGCAACTTTTCAGAAATCGAGAAAAGATTTAGAGAGCTCACGGGAGGGATGGAAAACAAGGGGAACTGAATGACTGATGGAAATAAATAATTGTATGGACTAACATGAGGATATAAATGAAGGATTTGTGGAATTGTACAGCTCTACCTGTAACCAGCATGGGTGAAAGTTGAGCGTCTAGAGTGAGTCTGCTTTATTGTGTACATCTACCCACAGTCTGTGAGCCGTCTCTACTCATGTGTGCGCATGTGGTAACCTAGAGCCAAATGGCGGAGTTAAACCCTGTCTCAGACACTCATTCCTTACTGGAATCTATGCTTCAGAAATTACGGCTGAATGCTGAGACCAACAGTAGCTCACCCGCTGATATGAAAACATGTAGTCCATCTGAAACAGTGGAGGATTCATCTAAAAGAACAGTTTATCAGTTTGGATTTTCTTCCAAAAGTAAAGAGCAAAAAAAGTGGGAGAATCCTTGGACTCAACAGTCTTCTCAATTTGAAGGTGCATTGACTCATTATGCTAAGCAACCTGTCAGAAGGATCAGTAAACACAACTCGGGATTCTCTACTAAACCAAAACGGCCACCGTTAATTTGGGTTACAGATGATGTCACTTCCTGGGTTGGAGACGATCAGATGTCAAGGCCAGAAATGAAACAACAATTTTCTCTGGAAGAGGAGACCAACTCAGATGTGCCATCATTATTCAAAAAAGAATCCGTCCAAAATCCTCCTGACCTTTTAGCATCAACATTGACATCATCATCTTCAGTAGTGGAAAAACCAGAGGTCAAGGGTCAAAGTGGCACATGGAGCTGGGTTGCTGTGAATGAGAAAATTGAAGGCGTCAGACTTCACGAGCAATCAGAAAAAACGACAAAGACCAGTAAGAAGAAGTGGGGGGAGGCTAAAAGGTGGGCTCAGAATGTGAAAGAGAGATGGAGAGAAAGACACAGAAGCACAATGACCAGACAAAGAGATGATGGAGAAAGACCAAAACAGAATGAAGTACTAGTGAGTATTTGTGTCCATTTGATTTAATTCTGTCAAAGCCAGCTATGTACCAGTTCTTTGTCTATTAGTGATGCTTAGGCATCAATATAACTACACTCAACAAAACACTGCAAATTTTTTAAAGTAACCTGATATAGAAGTCATGACTGTTCTTGGGATTGTAATTTGGGATACTTTTTTTCAGTTTTGTTTTCATTTTTAGTAATTTAAAAAAAAATATATATATATATAAAAAATTTAAAATTAAAAAAAAATTATAAATTGGGGGGAAAAAACAAAAGCAAAACAGAACCACTTAGCATCTGTTTGGATACTACACTGTTCTGAAAATTATGAAATTGTGGAAAGTATAGCAACCACCTAGTAACTGCATAACAATGTGCTAAAAACACCAATCATGCAATGTTGTGAGAACATGAATGTAAACAAACGTGAATGGTGCTCGGGCAGTGGTGTATAAAGTACTCGAAAACCATACTTGAGTAAAAGTATAGATATCTTGCCAGAAAATGACTTTGGTAGAAGTTAAAGTTGCTGTTTAGAATGTTACTTGAGTAAAAGTTTTAAAGTATGTGATATTTTTTGTACTTAAGTATGAAAAGTATTTTTTTGATAATAAATGTACTTAAGTATTGAAAGTAAAAGTACAAGTAAATGTAAAATACAAAAGGAGCAAAAAAATATTAAAAATTGTTCTATACACAGTTTGAGCAGCAAGATTGTGTTCAGTTTTAACTCTCTTACATTTTGTTTCTTTAAATTGGCTAAAGGTTTATTGTAATTTTTATACATAAGAAATACTAATATATTAATTATACATTGATGATTCGTTCATGTTAATTTATAGTGCATTATAACTAATGCAAGAGACAACTTTAAAATGTTAAAATGTAAATGATGAAATTAAAAATGAACAATACTTTTATTAACCTTATTTAATGTTACAAATGTACTCTTATTGTAAAATGTTACTATTTCATATAAATCCAAACAGTCATGCTTAAAAATTACCATCTTTACACACAAAGGCATAGCATGGGTCTATTATATGTGTACTTTCACACATTATTTGGCTCTATTTTAGAAAAATTGATGATTATCTAATCAAAATATGTGTTACAGTGCCAATAAAAACTGAAATTGAATAGGCTACATTTCTGATTTGTTAAGCTTCTGTCGCTGTATGAGAATACAGTTTAAATATGCAACTTCGCCGGATAATGAATGCATAACAGCGAACAAATAGTTATAAACTAATGCAAATGAATGGTAACAATCGTGGCATACAGTTGTTGTTTTTTTGTCACATTGTTTTAACCGCTTGAGGTTACTACTAATGTCTCAGCCTCGACGACAAACATACTGTTCTCCACTAATGCAGCATCTAGTCGACAAACTAATTACTTTATGGTGATATGAAAACATGTACTGTAGTGTACATTGTATAACATACCGTTTTGTTATCCGTTTTAAATCGTTTTGAAGTGACCCGCTCTGCGCGCAGCCTCACATCACGTGTCAAAAGAAACCATACGAGGCATCAGTGATAGTTTTTATTTCGCCTCTAGAGGCCGCTCTCGTAATGTCTCGTAATGACAGCGCACTTCCCAGCCGCTCCAGCAACGGACACAACCCGGAAAATTAAATCAACTGTGGTTGTGCGAGCACTTGTTTGCACATGCTTGCTTGCAGTCTGTGTTCTTCCGACTTTATTTTGTAGTAAGTAACGAAAATGCTTTGGGAAAATGTATCGGAGTAAAAGTATATAATTTATTTAGGAAATGTAGTGGAGTAAAAGTAAAAGTTGACAGAAATATAAAAACTCAAGTAAAGTACAGATTCTCCCAAAAAATACTTAAGTACTGTAACGAAGTATTATTACTTCGTTACATTACACCACTGTGCTCGGGACAGGTGACAGGCCAGCGCTGCATCCTCACAAGAGTTTAAGCTCTGGCAATTTAAATATTCAAGCGCAAGAAGACGCAAAAGGGAACTCAATTCGGTACTCGTGCGCTGTGTCAAAAGTTTTGTGCACACACATCCGAAGCGCGCGCCCAGAAAGCTGTGTTTCAGACAGCTTGCAAATACTGAATTGAGCTCTCTTTTATGTCTTCTTGCGCTTGAACAGACAAAATTTGCACATTTTTTTTTTTAAATGCCTGTCTCAACGAATATCCTAAATAAAGTCATTTATTTCTTAAGTGAACATAAACAGTAGAAAAAGATGTGTACCAGTATCAGTGTATTAGATCCGTGCATTAGGTCTTAAAGTGACAGCAGCCTAATATTTTTGCTGCTGTCTGCATTTTTAATGTTAATCAAACAACAAAGGACAAAGAAAAAAATCATTCACTGCTCTTGACTGATTAACTTATGTAACTTTAAGGGGATAGTTCACCCAAAAATGAAAATTATCCCATGATTTACTCACCCTCAAGCCGCCCTAGGTGTATATGACTATCTTCTTTCAGACAAACACAATCTGTGATATATTTAAAAATATATCTCATATATATATATGAGATATATGTATATCATGACGTCATATATATATCATGACGTTCTACACTATGCCATGACGTACTACGCTATGTCCTACACTGTCTGACGTCACGCAGCAGCGCTTCCGAGTCCAAACGCTCTATCTCATACCACAAGAAAACAACAAACGGTGCTAATATGCACACACGATGCTACCAAAAATATTATAATCATAACATTTATCTCCATACCAAAATCTCAGATGGCCAGACAGTGAGTCATCTTTTATAAATCGTTAAAATATTAATATCTGTAATGCTGTGAGCATGGAGACTGTTGTGTAGACTTTAAGTATATTAAATGTTTAACTTTAAAATGTTAAATGATTATTATGAATAAATAGCGCTCATAAACGGACGTCGAGATGGCATTCTCAAGGGAAACGAGTCGAGGCTTGGACCCGGAAATGGCGTTCCTTACGTCACGGTCACGACTTAACAATCGGTTAACGCGGTGCGTACTAACGTTACATTGCGGAAGTTAACACTTTTTGGACGTACGTCGAATGCATAAAGCTGTTGCGCCGGAAGCTCATAATTTTACTTATAAAGTTTTAATTAAGGATATGTGTCTTGCATGAATTAACTTCAGAAGGCCTTTATTATCCCCCTGAAGTTATATGGATTCATTTTTTCAACCATTATAAACCTTGGAGGACTAAGGATATTTTTAAATATATCTCCGATTGTGTTCTTCTGAAATAAGATGAAGGGTGAACTATCCCTTTAACAAGGATTAATTTACAAATGTTTAATTTATATAGTGAAGACTATCCGGTGTTATTTTACATTTGATTACTTTATTCAATGTTAAAATAGATTTAGCTGTGTTATAGAAACTGGAATAGAGAATTGTGAATTTTTAGTGGTATCTGGTGTCATAACTGCCTGTTTTTGCAAATGGTCAGTAAAAATACCTATGGAGGGCAAATATTCTTAAGTCACCGACCATTGGTAGATGTGGCTAAAAGTTTGTTTAAGGTCCTGCTCGGCACCTAGAAAATCTATAATCATTTTAAAACCACATGTCCTTTATGTTTATATTCAGAGTAATCTCTCGTCATTATCTGTGCCCATTGATGTGAATAACACACCTACAGCACCTGCTGAGATTACAGATATCCACCATGAACCGATCAACACAGCACTGGAAGAAGATGGCCCTGCTTCACTAAGCTACATGAGGTAACCACATTAGAAATATGCATCAGACATAGTTAACATTCCACGGGTCTGATCCATGAATCACTTTCTATTTCTTGTAAAACCACTGTCTCATCAAGAAAGAATGTGTGACCCCGTAAGAGCTAAAATAATGAAAATACAAGAAAATATGAGAGTTATTCAGAGTAAAGGTGCAACTATTAAATCTTGGTTGAGGATGTTTTCATTGGCTTTATTTGGCTTAACATTCAAATGACTAAACTCCTTAAGATCTTTCACCCTTCCTCTCAGTGACAGTCTTTTCTCATTTGGCACTACTAATTTAATGGAGGAGATCTTCAGCGGGACAGAGTGGGCTCAGTTTCTCTCAGTTAATGGCACAACGCAGGACCAATCAAACGAGCCACAAAGTAATATCAACCAATCACTTGAGGAAGAACGGACCAGTAAATGGACTCACAACGGAACAACCGATTCCCATTTAGTACCTTCGTTCTCTGAGAGTTTTGACTCTGATAAACCTGTTTACAACCAAACTGAGACATCCCAGATGAGTGCTCATTCATCACATGTTTCTGATCTCTCCACAAATCAATTACAAACTTCTGACCCATTACAAAACACCAATCTGGAACTCAACAAATCTCACCACATTGAGCAATCAAACAAACAATCACAGTTTTCCCAGCATGATCCAAACGAATTAAAGGCAACTGAGGAAAGCAGTTCACAACTGATGTCTAGTCAAGTGTCTGACACCAACCAAGGTGGGACGGAGGATTTCATACCACTATTGGACCTTTCGTATATTAAGGTGAAAGTATAATCATTAAGAAACAATACTGATTTATTGTGATATTAGTAATCAGCAACATGTAAGAATTTTGTTTGTTCTTTCTTATTTCTTTTCCTTAATTTCCCTCAGCCAAAGGACAGATTGTCTATAACATCCCACGGATCTCTGAGCCGTAAAAGAGAGCACTGGACAAATAGGAGAGATCCATTTGAACACACATCACAAGACATGGAGGACGAGGACCACAGCAGCTCTTTCATGGCCACACAGACTTCAGTTGCTGCCCAGAGCATCTCACCCTCGCCTTCCCTCAACTCGCTGATGGACACCATCTCAGAGTCTTCTGTATCTTTGGAGACTGCAGTCAAAAAGGTAGGTTTACTATATGTCAGAAGAAAAGATGTATTTCAATAAGCAGGTTTTAAAGTGCCCTTATTATGCTATTTTAAAGGTTTGGAGGTCTCTTATAACAGTTTTACATGCATCAAAGGTCAAAAACACTCATAATGTAAATTGCAGCGTCACTCCTTTATCACAGTGTCTGAAACAGTTCAGTAAAGTATTCCGTCTCTCTAAACTCCTCCTTCTCGAGAACCTGCTCTGCTCTGATTGGTCAGATGGCCCATTCTGGGGCACGTTCAAGCTCAAACCGGTGTGCAACGGTTTTCGCATTGATCGACATGTTTCCTGGAAACGGTGTGCAATGGGGTTTGAGAAACATTTTCTCTTGTTTGGTGGGTGTGTCAAAAATGTCAGCCCAGTCAGCATCAACATGTATATATAAACCACGTGGTATTAAAGAGACAGCTCGTCTTTTACAAATGTGTCTACTGCATTTCAGTATATGCAACAATTGAAGATATTAGAAGACATGTTTGTCGTAAGAGTTTTATAGTAAAAATATAGCATATCAGTTCTTCAAAAAGAACACAAAGAATGGCCTTCTCAGCTGCCATAGTTGCACCTCTTGCGTCATCAGAACAGTATGTTCAACACACTACCGTTTCCGTTTAAAAAACGTTTTGTTGGGGCTGAACGCAGGCCTGGTGTGATTGGTCTACGATGCTGTGATTGGTCAGATGGCCCAGTCTGTTGTGATTGGTCTACTCTGCTCTGATTGGTCTACACTGTTGTGATTGGTCTACTCTGCTGTGATTGGTCAGATGGCCCAGTCTGTTGTGATTGGTCTACTCTGCTCTAAATTGGTCAGATGGCCCAGTCTGCTGTGATTGGTCTACTCTGCTCTAAATTGGTCAGATGGCCCAGTCTGTTGTGATTGGTCTACTCTGTTGTGATTGGTCCACTCTGCTCTAATTGGTCAGATTGTCCAGTCTGTTGTGGTTGGTCTACTCTGCTCTGATTGGTCAAATGGCCCAGTCTTCTGTGATTGGTCTACTCTGCTCTGATTGGTCTACTCTGTTGTGATTGGTCTACTCTGCTCTGATTGGTCAGATGGCCCAGTCTGTTGTGATTGGTCTACTCTGCTGTGATTGGTCAGATGGTCCAGTCTGTTGTGATTGGTCTACTCTGCTCTAAATTGGTCAGATGGCCCAGTCTGTTGTGATTGGTCTACTCTGCTCTGATTGGTCTACTCTGTTGTGATTGGTCTATTCTGCTCTAATTGGTCAGATTGTCCAGTCTGTTGTGATTGGTCTACTCTGCTCTGATTGGTCAGATGGCCCAGTCTGTTGTGATTGGTCTACTCTGCTGTGATTGGTCAGATTGTCCAGTCTGTTGTGATTGGTCTACTCTGCTCTGATTGGTCAGATTGTCCAGTCTGTTGTGATTGGTCTACTCTGCTCTAAATTGGTCAGATGGCCCAGTCTGTTGTGATTGGTCTACTCTGCTCTGATTGGTCAGATGGTTCAGTCTGTTGTGACTGTTATGCCCTTTACCATATCTGAATTTCAGCTCCAGAAGCTTCCTCAGCACTGCAATGATACAAACAGTAACAATGGTGTCGGTTTTACCGTATCAATTCGAGCGAGAGTCCTCATTCTTTGAAAGTGCATTTGCTCTGGCAAGCAAACAGCTATATTACACACTGCATGAAAGGTAATATCCGGGAAAAAAGCATAATAGTGGCACTTTTACTTATATATAACCCGATTATTATTAATATTAGGATCAATATTGTGGTGTAATTTTGATTCAACACAGAAGAATGATTTAACCCTTAAAATTAAAAAATTTTTGGGTCTGAACATAAAGTGAGTTTATTACAGACTACAGACACACATATGTTATGTTGAGATGTTTGTGGTTTTTGTGCCATTGTTGAATTAATTGTTGGGTGGTGCTGAATTTTTATCTTGTCTTGTGACAGGCTATTATGATGTGAGTCACTACAAAAATTCTTTGACAGATGTGTAACATCAGGAACCTACAGTGCTGAGGATGATCCACATTACTTTAAATAAACATGTACATTACCATTCAGTCATTTGGGGACAGTAATATTTTTTTTTAAAGAAATGGGAACATTTATTCAGCCATTTATAATAATTTCAAATAGATGCTGTTTTTTTTTATTTATTTTTTTTTTTTATTTTTTTTTTTTTTACTTTCTATACATTAGAGAATCCTGAAAAAAAAAGATATGTTTCATGGTTTCCACAAAAATATTAAGCAACACAACTAACCCCAAACTTTTGATGTAGTAGTTTTGATAGTAGTGTATATAACTCAGCACGATATGCTTAACAAGCAAGAGTTCTTTGTTAACCAGATTCACCATTTAAATAGAAATGAATATACAGTCATCAGTTACTCACCCTCATGTTGTTCCAAACCTGTATGACATTCTTTCTTCCATGGAACATGAAAGGTGGAAGAATTTTGAAGAATTGTACTGGGTACTATATTCCAAATCTTCCCAAATGTAATATGATAGCTTTATATGAGGAACATGCCAAAATTTAAGTCATTGACTGGAAATTTGCCAGTCCTGCATTAACTGCTGCGGCCACAAGTCAGTAAGTAAAATTAAATAAATTTTTAGGTTCTACGTAATTCTCATACTTGCATTTGTGTTATTACTATATAGTCATATAGTTTAGAAAATGAGCAGGTGTTTACAGACCTTTGACTGGTAGTGTATATGTTTTCTGCGGGTTTGGGTTTGAGTGAAGAATGACTTTATATCAGTTCATAAACAGCTCTAAAGACTTAAAACAAACTAAGATATTTATACTATTACTTGAAGAAACAAATAAACAAACAAGTCAGTAAGTAATTATTCAAAATGGATTGTGACTTGGATCATCTAATTAATTGAAAAGATCTGTTTTAATAGAATGATTTTACTGCTTCTGTCATGAATGCTCTAAGCCCTTAAAAAGAGTTGAAACAGTTATATGGACCACATTTATGATCCATTAATGGTCATTTCAGAGCTTAACAGCCCTAGTTCATTGGCATTATTTTGAAGAGAGTGGCCAAGATATCTTCAGAAATTCACCTTTAGTGTTTTTCACAGAAGAAAGTCATACAGGTTTATAGCGACTTGAGGGTATATTGATGATGACAGCATCTTAATTTACAAGTCAACTATCCCTTTTAAGTTTAGTTATAGTGAAGATCATAATCCAGCATGAATAGGCCTCCAACAGCTGGTATTTTCAAAAGGCGATTCAGTTTATGTATCCACTGTAAACACATTATATAATTTAGGGAATCAATTGTAATCATATTAATGTCCACAATTACAATACATCATGTCATTCTTTCTATTCATCTCCCAGAGGAGGATGGAAGATATTCGACGCGTTCGATTCTCTGAGGAGGTCATCATCTTACCGCCCAGCTACTTGCCAGAGTATGATGATGAAGATGAAAATGATGAGAATGATAACGACTGCCCAGAGGAACCTTCTCCCCGGCCTTCTTTGCCTAAGTGGATTGTGTCTTTAAAACCCAAAAGTGCAAAGTACAAATTTTAAGTCCCTTTGCATCTGACTCCACCCCTGAAATTCTGCAGCTCACATGAACAGAGACTGCAAGAATAGCGAGACAGCACAAATAACAGACAATTATCATTAATACATGTATTTTGAAAACAAAATTATTTTAATGAGATGTGATATACCAGTGCCGTACTAATATATGCCATTAAATTAAATTGTACAGTAAAAATGAAGTGAAATGTAATAAAAATAACATCAGAAATATTTCATAAGTTAATGTGTAAGGATGTTGTGTGATTCATTTTATAAGATTAATATTACTTACAATCTCAAAGTCAACAGATAAAAATGAAAGTCCAGCTGACTTTCACATTAAACACACAAAATATCCATGAATACTGAATGCACTTTCTGAAAGGATAGTGTTTATATACTCACATATCATCATTTTTATGTTACTTAATAAATAAATTACTGTTCTTTGTTTGTCATTTCCTTTGCTGCTGCTTAAAGGGTTAGTTCACCCAAAAATGAAAATTCTGTCATTAATTACTCTCATGTCGTTCCACACCTGTAAGACATTCGTTCATCTTCAGAACACAAATTAAGATCTTTTTGATAAAATCCAATGGCTAAGTGAGGCCTGCATAAGATCATTTCTTTTTTCAATGCCCATAAAGCAACTAAAAACATATTTAAAACAGTTCATGTGACTACAGTGATTCAACCTTAATGTTATGAAGCATTATGTGCAGCAAAAAACAAAATAGCGACTTTTATTCAACAATAGTGATGGGTGATTTCAAAACACTGCTTCATGAAGCTTCAAAGTGTTTCGAATCAGTGGTTCGGAGCGAAAAGTGGTTTCGAAAAGCTTATGACATAACAAAGCCTTGTTTACTGAAATCACATGATTTTGGTGCTCTGAACCACTCATTCGAAACAAAAGATTCGCAAAGCTTCGAAGCTTCATGAAGCAGTGTTTTGAAATCGCCCATCTCTAGATATTGTTGAATAAAGTCGTTTTTTTTGCGCACAAAAAATATCCTCGCCACTTCATAACATTAAGGTTGAACCACTGTAGTCACATGAACTGTTTTAAATATGTCTTTAGTAACTTTCTGGGCATTGAAAAAGGAAATGATCTTGCTGGCAATGCAGGCCCCACTGAGCCATCAGATTTTATCAAAAATATCTGAATTTGTGTTCAACAACATGAGGGTGAGTAATTAATGACAGAATTTTCATTTTTGGGTGAACTAACCCTTTAATTATTGTTCATAATTGTACACTCTCAGTCAAAGGTTTAACTAAAATACTCACTTTTGATCTTCTAAAGACTTAAATGCTTAAAATTTAATTCTGTAGACAAATATAATTTGTGAAAAATTGTGATTTTTTAAAAAAAACAACATGTTGATAAAGTGTCCAAGAAACTCCAGAAAAGATGTTTTTGATTGTTTAACATTTTTGGGTTCTACATAATTCTCATACTTACATTTGTGTTATTACTATATAGTTATATAGTTTAGAATTCATTTTTATTCTAAAATGCAGAAAATAAGAATAAATAATGAGCAGGTGTGTACAGACCTTTGACTGGTAGTGTATATGTTTTCTGCGGGTTTGGGTTTGAGTGAAGAATGACTTTATATCAGTTCATAAACACCTCTAAAGACTTAAAACAAACTAAGATATTTATACTATTACTTGAAGAAACAAATAATTATGAATCTAGAAATAAGTAGCTGAATTATTTAAAAGGCTCAGGGGTTTGTCGGACCACGTGACTCACTCCTGTCGTCCAATAGAAAAGGTTCCTGAGTCATTTGTGGTCTTCTCCAATGCTTTGATTGACGCTTGGCTTCCCTGGTAGGGTATATTGTTCCCTGACTCTGACACAATGCCTGACACCTGTCATGAAGAGGACAGAAAGATAAGAAATCGCTCTACTTGACCTCTGCACACTTATATAAGTAAACAAGACAGATAAACAATCTGGCACCTCTTCAAATTTCTTTGCTTTGTACTCGTCCGCTCCTTTATGAAAGTTGAGAAGGATGATGTCACAGAGCACTGTAGCCTGCAAAAATATACAGAAGTCAGATATGTATGTGCCTCTGTGTGTTTTTTGCCAGCATTAATCTTTGCATATCTTACCAATCCCACTGAAGTGAAAGCTGTGACCAAATTAATCAGAAATGGCACAGCGTTAAACTTTCCAGCCTGCAAATAGATATGCAAAGTTAGACACACAAAAGCCTAAATGTGTCATATAAGCTGCTTTATATAGCGAATATCACTATACAGTCTACCTACATTGCCAGACACTATTATTTCAAAGCGGATAGCAAAAGCTTTATGAAGCGTTCGATACTCAGTCCCATCTTCGGACTGATAGTATTTAGCAAACCTGGAAGAGAGAAAAAGAAGATGCAGTAGCAAGAAAGCAGAATTGCAGAAAAGTGCATAGCCTATGTGTGATCATGTGCTACCTGAAGTTATATCCTTTAGAGACTGTGTTGTGCTCAAAAGGAGCATCCAGGCGGGTGAAGAAGTACTTGGGTTTGCAGTTCTCCATATCATAGTCAAGATTACACTTCCAATTGATGTTAATTCCAATCTCTCCTCCCTGGCACACACACAAAAAACAGGAAAACAGGCAGATATTTTATTATGTGACAAGGTGTTTCTACATTAAAACAGATTACTCTTTTTGTTTCCTCTAGGACAGAATTAAACAGAATCCAGCTCCGTCTTTTCACCTATTTCTTACACACTAGGCTACTATTAGGCTAAATAAGTAGGCCTATGGAAGCGCATTGTTTCCGCAACGAAGAAAAAAAGTGACTTGCGACATTTTATCTCACAATTCGGACTTTTTCCTTGCAATTGCTACTTCATTTATACCTCATAATTCTGAGAAATAGATTCAGAAATGGTGAGTTATAGGCATACACTCAGAATTGACCTATCCCCAGGAGTTTGATTGACAGGCGATCTAACCAAACATAACGCCGAATCCGCCTTTTTGTCTGACAAAGCAGTCAGGGGCGTTAGTAGATTTATGTCGGGGGACTTGAACTTGAAAAATGGTGTGTACTGACATCTTTCCGCGGTTGAAACAACATTACTTCTGATGTTCATTTGATGCTTTAAATGAATTAGTAGGAATAGATGATCGGTTCACGAGCCGCTTGAACTGAGGCGCTACAGCGATCTGTCCCGACACATTAAGAGCCACAAAACGGTATTTAATGTTTAAATTTCTTTAAAAATGACAAAATTTGAAATGTGAAACTTTGTTTCATATCAAAAGTAACGTGCTTTGTCTTGTCTGTGACACGTTGTCAGTGTCCTCTTTGCTTCGCGATGTATTTTTTTTTGTGTGAGAGCGGCCTAGCTTGTGATTTAGTTTTTTTCTGGCTTTGGCCTGCATTCAGTGTGACAAAGCACAGCTCAGCCTCGTGATTCTTCTTTTCTCCTTTAGGAGGCGATCTAAATGCCTTTTTATCTATTAACGGCAACACCATGAAATCTCTAAGCCCTGACTTCTACTAGAAACTTCTACTAGACCAGGGGTTCCCAAGCTTTTTTTTTTTTTGTCAGCCAAACCCTTAGACATAAAATATCTACACTTCCCCATGGTTCTGCTTTGATGGTCATTCCTTTATCCTTTAAAATTAGTTTATTTTCTTTCATTTAGTTTTTTTTTCTGGCTTCTGACTGCTTTCAGTGTGGCAAAGCACAGCTCAGCCTTGTAATTCTTCCTTTCTCCTTTATGAGGGGATCTAAAGGCTTTTTTTCTCTATTCCCAGCAACTAGACCAGGGGTTCTCAAGCTTTTTGTCAGCCAAACCCTTAGACGTAAAATATTTACTTGAAAAACCTCTGAAATTTAAAGGGTTAGTTCACATAAATTGAAAATTCTGTCATTAATTACTCAATCCATGTCGTTCCACACCCGTAAGATCTTCGTTCACCTTCAGAACACAAATTAAGATATTTTTCATAAAATCCTAAAGACGTATTTAAAACAGTTCATGTGACTACAGTGGTTCAAACTGAAGCGATACTTTTTGTGCACCAAAAACCCCCCAAAATAACAACTAGTTACTAGTAACAACTAGAAAGCATGGATCCATCCTGCCTTGTATCAACATTTCAGGCTGCTGCTGGTGGTGTAATGGTGTGAGTGATGTTTTCTTGGCACACTCTGGGCTCCTTAGTACCAATTGAGTATTGTTTAAACACTACAGCCTACCTGACTATTGTTGCTGACTTTATGACCACAGTGTACCTTATTTCTGATGGCTACTTTCAATTTAATTAGCCTTTCATCAACTCACAAACCAGACTGTAGCACAATGGCGATCAAAACAAGACGTATTAACTTTTGTTTTAACAAATTCGGCAGCAGTCAAAAAAGATGAAATGGATCTCTTTGATAAATTGAAAATAGTAAGAGATGAGAGGCAAAGCTGAGTTGACCTACATTATCAGCAATGCTGTCCAAACTTTGATTGACGCGTCTCAGGATATCTCCCACTTTGAAGACAGGACAGAACGGATTGTTCACTGGGTCATTAGTACAGTTCTGAATGTAAGACTGGTTTATGCTTGAAGGGAAATTGCCCCTGTGAAAGTAAGAGAGAAACAGCACATCAGTAATCTGAAGCAATATTATTATTATTATTATTTGGGCTATTTGAATTTCCTTTCTTTCAAAAGGGGCACTAAAATAATTACATTTACAGCTGTCAATAAATTAAGGGCTGTTGATGAACAGTGTAATTGAATTAATGGCCTTAATCAAATTAATCACAAGGTAATTGAAACACATTACATTATTGTGGCAGATGAATAAAGCATTGAATATGACCAATGCAGTCAACATATTGTTTATTTTTATATCATTGAACATACAGTAAGTCTATCATTTGGCCCACAGTCCATTTTGCAATCAAGTTTTTATTTATTTATTTTTATTTTTTTTAAAATCATATTTTTTTAAAATAATTGCGGTACATTCATACACTACATTGTATGGAAGCTTGTTTCCGTCACAGAATAATAAAAAAAAAAAGGATAATTGCGACTTTTCTTCCTCTCACAATTATGAGTTTACTTTTCTGACTTTTTTCTCAGAATTGAGTGATATAAACTTGTAATTGCAAGTTATAGTCAGAATTGTGCGATATAAAGTCGAAATTGCGTGTTATAATGTCAGATATAAACTCGCAATTCTAACTTTTTTCTCGCAATTCTGACTATAACTCGCAATTGTTTATAATTTGCTATTCTATCTTTATAACTCGCAATTGTTTATATTTTGCTATTCTATCTTTATAACTCGTAATTGTTTATATTTTGCTATTCTATCTTTATAACTCGCAATTGTTTATATTTCGCTATTCTATCTTTATAACTCGCAATTGTTTACATCTCACAATTCTGACTTTATAATTTGCAATTCTGACAATAACTTGCAATTGTGAGTATATATCTCGCAATTCTGACTTTATAAGGCAATTGCGAGTTATAAAGTCAGAATTGAGTGATATAAACTTGTAATTGCGAGTTATAGTCAGAATTGTGTGATATAAAGTCGCAATTGCATGTTATAATGTCAGATATAAACTCGCAATTCTAACTTTTTTCTCGCAATTCTGACTTTATAACTTGCAATTGTTTATATTTTGCTATTCTATCTTAACTCGCAATTGTTTATATTTTGCTATTCTATCTTTATAACTCGCAATTTTTTATATTTCGCTATTCTGTCTTTATAACTCACAATTGTTTATATTTCGCTATTCTATCTTTATAACTCGCAATTGTTTACATCTCACAATTCTGACTTTATAATTTGCAATTCTGACAATAACTTGCAATTGTGAGTATATATCTCGCAATTCTGACTTTATAACGCAATTGCGAGTTATAAAGTCAGAATTGAGTGATATAAACTTGTAATTGCGAGTTATAGTCAGAATTGTGTGATATAAAGTCACAATTGCGTGTTATAATGTCAGATATAAACTCGCAATTCTAACTTTTTTCTCACAATTCTGACTTTATAACCTGCAATTGTTTATATTTTGCTATTCTATCTTTATAACTCGCAATTGTTTATATTTTGCTATTCTATCTTTATAACTCACAATTGTGTTTATATTTCACAATTCTGACTTTATAACTCACAATTGCGACGTTAAATCATGCAATTCTGACTTTATAACTCGTAATTAAAATTTTATATTACACAATTCTGAGAAAAAAAGTCAGAATTGTGAGATGTAAACTCGCAATTGCGAGAAAATATTTTTAGAATTGTGAGATAAAAAGTTGCATATCTTATAGAATATCTTTTTTTTTTCTTTGTTCTTTTTATTCAGTGGCAGAAACAAGCTTCCATAACATTGACAGCCCTGATTTAAATTAGATTTAATTCTGAAAATAAATTTTAAAATAAAATAGGTTCTTACTTCTCATGGTTTTTAACCCTTGTGCAGAGGTAAGAAACTCACCTAGTGACATTGAACTGAGGGAAGCGAATGCTGTTTTTGATGAAGATGGTGAAGTTCTCCACTTCTTTCATTGCCGTTCTGAGAGTGAGCAGATTAATGAATGTGTCTAGCATTAAAATATTGAAACACATTTAATCCAGTCTATTTTGGATTACAAGACAACTCCCACTGCGTATACAATATATGAATTACAAGTCCAAAAGGTTGCATTGTTCTTACACGTTAATCTTGTCATCTTCTGCAGGGCACCAGCCTTCAATTTCACACCATCCTGTAGTGCCATTTGTAACATTATTGTTCAAGCATGTGCCTGTTATAATACCTGTGAAAAAGACCAGGAAAGTATTAGCATGCTTCTTTGCTACATAGTTACTCGCTGAAGTATTTTAAGTATTAGTAGACCTGAAAGAGATGTCAGCCTCAGAAAGAGAACAAACTCACCATTCCCTAAATGTGAGCCAAGTTTCTCAATGCACTGAGCATCAGTACTGCATTTAAACTTGTTGTCAGTCTGACAGACAAAGGAAGAGTAAAGAGAGAGTGTGTAAGTAAGGTTGCATATTTAAAGTATATAAGAAAGTCTGCTGAAGTTTGGGTGTCACCTCAGGGCACCGTCCTTGCGTCTGATTGGCTGTGATGACCATTTTGGTGATGACAGAGAACACTGAAGCACCCTGAAAAATGTGCAGAAAGATTCACCTCAGACCAAGACTTTGAAGAGGGGGGGGGGGGGGGGGTTCAAAATGCACATTTGCTGACCTGTGATGGAACTACATAGTCTGCTACGTCCATCACACGGTTAGAGAAATTGCCCAAGCCCTTCACTTTGGTCATGACTGCAGACTCAATCCCAGTGTCCCGGAGCTGATGTCCTTTTTCATGCATAAACACCCAACTGAAAACACAAACACGCACACTTAACAACAAATACGTGATCGAACATGTTCATTATTAAAGGGTTAGTTTAAAATGAATTTCAAATTGGTGGTTCGGAGCATTTATCAAACTGCCAAAGTCACGTGATTTCAGTAAACGAGGCTTTGTTACATCATAAGTGTTTCGAAAAGTTACAAAATTTCAGTGACTTTGGCAGTTTGATTCACGTTCCGAACCACTGATTCGAAACAAAAGATTCGTCTTACGGATGTGGAACGACATGAGGGTGAGTAATTAATAACAGAAATTTCATTTTTGGGTGAACTTATCTGATTTTTTTTTTTTTTTTTTTTTCCAGCTAAAAAAATTAAGTCATGAAATGGATAATAAGCACGCTAATTAACTTACTAACCATATAATATAATTATTATATAATTATCCTATAATTATTGCCATAATAAAAAATATATAAAATGTCTCAAAGGTGCACTGAAATATTATGAATGTAATAATATTATATTTGAACAACATATTATTTAAATACATGTAAATCATTCATCATGATTATGATAGATAGATAGATGGATGGATAGATGGATCCATTCTTTTCTTTTTTTTTTTGTTAGTCATTAACTAATGGTGCACTTACACCCAAATGCAACAAAACAGAAATAATACATTTCAGCAGTTATATTAATTAGTTCCAAACCTTCATATTTCAAAACATTTGCTTACATTTCTAAAGGTTAATTACATTTTCTGCTCTTCAATCTCAAACACCATCAAGAACAAGCCCATCACTGCATTCAAAGCTTATTTCTTTTTCTCCATTTACTGGCCCTTAAACCAATATTTTAATATTTAAAATAATTATTAGGTTAAATTAATATTAGCAACTAGCAAATAATCAAAACTTACCAGATGAAATACAGAATAATTAACAGCTGGACGACACGGTTGATGATTCCAACAGTCCAGCTCTTCACCACGACTGATTTGGCCGTTTCATAGACAAAGAAGTCAGTGAAGAAGCTCAGCACTTTGGGAGCCATAGTAGAAGTGTGTGTAGTTTAATGCTAACAAGTGAACGCTGAAGAAATTGAGATCCAGTGCAGGACAAACCCGTGTGTTCCTCACTACTGTGCGTCTCCTGAATGAGGGATCTTATTTTACTTGATGGAGAAAAAAAAAAAAAAAACTTTTGACCACATTTTCCCTCCCCCTTTTATGTTCATGCCTCTCCTCCATCAGGCCCCCAGGGGCTTTGGCTGCATTTCCTTAATAGCATGCTCACTTGCTCATCTCTTTTCAGCTTTATTTTAGGGACTACATCTAATTATAACAGTTGATTTGTGAAAGCTCTTTAGGCATGCATGCTACAAATTTAATGTATATCTAACTGCAACTCTGGGGTTTGTTACATTTTGATTGGCATTTTCACCAGTCACAATAGCATTACCATTGTTACCATTACCATTTCGCCTCCAAAACATGTATCATGTTGGTACTTTAAGTAAGTACATTTCTAAAAACTCCAAACTGATCACCCTTGAGACAAAACTATCAAGTCAATTTAATCATTTAAAACCTGATATAGAGTACAAGAGTCGGGTTCCGGAAGAAAGTTCCATAGGGAAATTTGATGATTTTAAACCTTTAAAGGGTTAGTTCACCCCAAAATTAAATTTGTCATCACTCACCCTCATGCCGTTTCACACCCGTAAGACCTTCGTTCATCTTCAGAACACAAATTAAGATATTTTTTGATGAAATCTGAGATTTTTTTTTTATCTCCCTTAGAATGCCACATTCAAGGTCCAGAAAAGTATTAAAGACATCGTTAAAATAGTCAATGTGACTAGTTCAACTTTAATGTTATGAAGCAACGAGAATACTTTTTGTGTGCAACAAGAAGAGTTTATTTGCAAAAACAGATAACTCCATTTTTATGAATTCTCACAAATCATGTTTTTTTTTATTGTGCATTCCAAGTAATAACAATCAAACTGCAGTTGGGCTGTTTTGATTAAGTAATGATAACTCTAAAAAATACAGGTAAATTAAAAAATTTAAATTCATTGAAAGTATGTTTTATATATTAAAAGTTTGTTTTTTAGCAAAAGCAGATAACTCCACATTTCATGTTTCATAGTTAAACAAAACCCAAGTAATTGCATTTAAAACACTCTCAAACACACATGTGCACACAAACGCACACATACACCCACACACAAACAGATAGGCACACACATACACACACACACACACACACAGACGAACGCTCTCTCTCTCAAACACACACACACACACACACACACACACACACACACGAACAGATCGGCACACACATACACACACACACACACACACACACACACACACACACACACACACACACACACACACACACACACACACACACACACACACACACACACAGATCCAATAGTATGTTACTGCACAACCGGAGGCTGCAGTTTCAGGACCGCAGATCTAGGACCGCAGTTCTAGGACCCTAGTTTTTCGTGACAGCGCCACCTACCGTACTGGATGATATAGCGATGGCTGCAGTTTCAGAGAGGTTAATTACTAGTGTGCTTTGAGTCACAATTTTAAATTTAAACATGAATTTACACAAAATATAAATGAAAATTTTATATCAATTTTAAAACAATTGTAAAAAATGGAGAACTTTAAGTCTTAGTCTCTTGAATTATACAGTATATTGATTAACCTCCTTAAAGTGAATTAGCTCATTATCAAGTAAGTTAAAGTTGGAATCAGCGTATGCAGTCACTAAATTACAGCCGATATTTTAAAGGTTGTTGAGAGGCAAGACAAGACACAAAAATGATTCAAGAATGTTTGTTTGTTTGTTTATTTATATGTATGTCATTTTTGCGACAACAGCACCAAAGCGAACCCCTTTTCCATCAGTTGCTGCATGGATAGAATGGCTGTAGGCTTCAACTCTAGAGAAAGATAGATCGAGAGACAGAGACAGAGAGAGATAAATAAGAAACATTTGTTTAACATATTCAACTGGAATATATATTATATATATTTTATACTTAAATATGGTAAAACAATGAATATTAAGCCACTGATCACACTTATACATTAAGCTGCAGGTAAATCTTACAAACCTTACATCAACCATGCTCTTGTCATCTGATAAGTTTAATTAATGTGCTGGCTAGATTCACTTATAATACTTCGTCATTAAAACTCAACAAGGATTTATGAAATCATGGCCATGAATTAACATCGTAGTAATTAATAAAACTAGCTCACAAACTCTTAATTTGGTGGGAATTAATTATTAATTAATAGTTAGCAGTTCTCAATATGTAAACTTCGCACCGTTTAAACGTTATCAAATAAAACTTAATTAAATATCGGTACTCACCGTTTGATTGCTGTCCACATTGTTCATCTTTAATTAGTGTTGATCCAGTACGGTAGGTGGCGCTGTCACGAAAAACTAGGGTCCTAGAACCGCGGTCCTAGAAATGCGGTCCTGAAACTGCAGCCTCCGGTTGTGCAGGAATACCCTTCTCCACAGATCGGCACACAAGTACACACACACACGAACGCGCACACACACAAGCAAAAGGACAACCAATTTTTCAGCATGTAAGTCGTGTATGGTGTACAAGGACTTACAGGAGTCGAAATCATAAATCCTCGATCACTTTTAGTGAGCTTTGATAAAACTTCCCTCAGCTAGCGTGTATTTTTGAAGTGACTAGAAGCCTTGTCACCTGACCTGAATACTGCGCGTTGATTCGCTAAAACGGACTTATCGGTTTCTGTCTGTACACAAACAAGGGCGCTTGTCGGCTTCTGCTGTAAAACGTGAACTTGCGGGAAAAAAAAACCCTGAAAGTGGGCAAAACCGGCTCTTCTGACAAAATGGATTTAGGGTACAGAACGTGCTATATATGGAGAATAATGCACAGCACTTAGTTCATTTCTTTTAAAAATGGCGTTTATCGGTTTTTGCAAATTAACTCTTACTTTATTCAACAATTTCCTCTCTACCTTGGACCTTCAATGTGGTAATTTCATGGCTTTCTATGGAAGATAAAAAAAACTCTCGGATATCATCAAAAATATCTTAATTTGTGTTCAGAAGATGAATGAAGGTCCTATAGATTTGGAATGACATGAGGGTGAGTGATTGATGACAGAAATTTCATTTTGTGTGAACTAACCCTTTAAAGCCAGTCTTACTGTGAGCTATGAGGTTGTTAATCTGTGCTATATTTGCTGCAGTTGAAGCCATCACTCTGCAGTATTTCAACTTATTAATGTAGCGAAGTTTGCGATGTTGTGATTCAACTTAGTTTAGTTCATGGCTCAAATGCTTTAACAATTTTTTTTTTTTTTTTTATTCCAATGGGAGAAAAAAATAGAAAAAATGAAATGAAAAAGTGTGCGGTCACTGTTGCAAAGAATTGTTTAGGGTTGTAGATGTTTCCTGTCAAACCAAACCACACCAGTGTTTGGTCAGTTTTACCACTATTACACTGCGTTCCAAATTATTATGAAGTGACATATCAGTAAGATTTCAGTACAATAAACATTCAGATTTTAGTTTTTCTAAGAAAATGTTTATTTATCCATGTCTTTTTAGATAACTGGTATCAATCTCAGACAAAATAATTTGCCAGATCTATGGAAACCCTACTTAGAGGTTGTTCCACATTATTAGTCACAGTTCTCATGCAATATGAGGAGGAAGAAAGATCTTTCTGAAGATGAAAAGCATGAAATGGTGCAATGTTGTGCAAAAGGCATGAAAACAACTAATATTGTGTGAAACTGAAGGGAGATTATCGAATTATCATAAGATTTGTGAGTGATTTAGAGAACAGCAGAACTCGGTCAGATAAAGGCTTATTAATGAAAGTTCCAGTCAAAAAAATTAATTGTATTAAAAGGGCAGCTATAAAAAAGCCAGTGTTGAGCAGCAAACAGGTATTTGAAGCTGCTGGTGTCTCTGGAGTCTCAAGAAGCTCTCCATGCTGGCTGGCAGTTGTGTGTAAAGATGCATTTTAGACACCACTCACAAAGAGACCAAAGCTCACAAAGAGAAACATTTACAGTGGGTTTAGAAATACATGAAGACTCATTTTTAAATAGTTTTATTCACTGACGAATGCCGTACTACTGAGTTCTGCTGTTCTCTAAATCACTCACAAATCTTATGATAATTCGATAATCTCCATTCAGTTTCACACAATATTAGTTGTTTTCATGCCTTTTGCACAACATTGCACCATTTCATGCTTTTCATCTTCAGAAAGATCTTTCTTCCTCCTCATATTGCATGAGAACTGTGACTTGCTTAATAAAGTGGAACAACCTCTAAGTAGGGTTTCCATAGACCTGGAAAATTATTTTGTCTGAGGTTGATACCAGTTATCTAAAAAGACATGGATAAATAAACAAACACACATTTACTTAGAAAAACTAAAATCTGAATGTTTATCGTACTGAAATCTTACTGATGTGTCACCTGCATAATAATTTGGAACGCAGTGTGGAAAATATGGGCATGCATTAATCCATTTTACTTTTTCAAAATGATTTTTATACCACCATCAATTCCACCCCACACTGAAGCAGCAACTTGTATGTAACATTAAATTAACTGGTTTTATTCATATAAAACAAATATTTAATATCACTGATCACCAAAAAAACTATTTATGGATTAAATTTCACATATTTTTTTGTGTTTTCCAAAAGAATCGAGTTTTCTTGAACACTCTAATTTTGCATTTGGTTTATTTTTTGACTAAGTTTCTGTACCAACTGTGCACACCGGTTTACTTATTATATATTTGTGGCCTTATGTTTCGGTTCTCTTTTGTCTGATATTATCTTGATGTTTTTTGAGTTAAGATGTTGTGTTGTGTTGTGGTTTTTGCTATGGATGCCTGTGTTCCAGAGATTTGCTTTTGTTAAAGGGATAGTTCACCCAAAAATGAAAATTCTGTCATCAGTTACTCACCCTCATGTTGTTCAAAACCTGTATGAGTTTCTTCTGTTGGATACAAAAGATATTTTGAAAAATGTTGGTAACCAGACAGTTGACAGTGGCCATTGACTTCCATAGTAGGAAAAAAAAAATAGTATGGAAGTCAATGGCTACCGTCAACTCTCTGGTTACCAACATTCTTTAAAATATCTTGGTTTTAGTTCAACAGAAGAAAAAAAAACAGGTTTGGAACAACATAAGGGTGATTAAATGATGACAGAATTTGCATTTTTGGGTGAACTTTCCATTTAACTATTTTTCATATGGGCATTTCATGTGAAATATTGTTTAAGAGGGGTGAACTTTAATGCTTACTAAAAATCATGTTTTCATACAAATCACAAAATAGTTTTTCTGTTACATCAGGTTTTGTACACACTAATGCCATTTGCTATTGGACAGCATAGACAAGATTTATTGACAAACAAGTGATGGAACTGCCAATCACAGATTATCCTTCTCTATATTGACAAAGACTCTATAGGTATGCCCAGTGTTTTATTAAAAAAAAATTATAATTGAACATAAAAATAGGATCAAAGTCATTTAAAAAAATAAATAAATAAATAAAAAATGAAGCTGTTTGCCTTCACAATACCCAACCCTTATTTACTGATGGATGCTTCTCTGGTCAGCTATAGGAAATTTCTGGAATCATTTGCACTTAAAGTGAAGATCACATTTCCTCATCACTAAAGTGAGCCCATTATGTTTGTGGTCAATTACAACTTCACGTCATCAATTGGAAAGCTTTCAGAGAAGCGTTTTTGAGTGGACACAACTTCCCATAAATGACATGCTAGAGCCATGAACAGCTTTGAGAACTGGCATTATTGACTCACGCATTGCATAAAATGGATTATCCTTCAAAGAGGACATACAACAACACCCATGAGACAAAATGGGAGTTTGACAGATCAAGAGTGGAAGGGATGTTTTTTTTTTTCATTTATCCATTTTACATATACAATTTTTTTTTACAACACAAATGATAAACGTTATTTCAATTTTATCATAATTTTAAAAAGGCACACTGAGAAAGGAGAGAAAGTTATTCAATTTACATCAGACCATCGAACACAACTCCACCCGTCTGTCATATTAAAAACCACGTTCTTTTCAACTTCCCTTTGCTTTTGCCAAACCACATATCTTCACTATGAAGGTCTTATGCTGTATTAAAAGCCACAAGCTCTCATTGTAGGCCATTACTGGTACTTTATACCCCTCAGGGGGTTCAGTTACTTGCCTTTCAGTTCTAACAAAGTCATTTTGGAAAGGGTGATTGGTTGAGAATGCCTTGCTACTTAAGTGGGTTTAATGTTCCTAAATTATAAATTTAACAGATAAGGGGACAGTCCTCATAATTTTAGGCAGTTAAAAGAATGTTTTGGGTTCAATACTAGGTGAACTCTATCCACAGCATCTGTAAAATGCCAGTGAATATCACAGAAAATCATCTTGACTTATGAATAGATTTTTAAAACATTTGAGTGGGTTTTAAATTGGCCACTAGTAGGCTTTTACAGCCTTGTTTTGTTAATACTTGCGTGCTTGCAGCTATTCTAATGCAAACTTTCAGGGAAAATGTTTTAAATAAGGTCTGAAAGAGTTATCAGAACCATATGATAGTGACGCTGAAGTCATGTGACCACAGTGTAGTGAGTTTATAGCCTACGTTTAACTTTTGACTTCTGTCAATTTGTAACTGGGCTTTAAAATTCATAAAAAGTTGTGAAGTCATTTGTGAAGATTGTCATAAACCAAATGCAAGAATCACTAGGTGCGCCCCAAACTATACACTATACCCTTGTGCACTACATACTCATCTGTGTAGTGTGTGAATTTTATAAGGTTATTTTGTCATTCAGCATCAGAGGCTGATCGCCCCTCCCCCTCCGCTATGCAATCAAAGCTGCAACAGTCATTCTGGCATTCCATGCTTCATTTTTTCTGTTAATTTAGTGCATCCTCCAGGTATTTAAAGTGCACTTTTTCTTTTTGGAATTTTTGGTGTGAACAATGCTTGTACTATTTATACTTAAAAACGTCATAGTGTGCATAAGTATGCAAATTGGGATGCACCTATACACTTTTGTTGGTCACAGAGCTTATTTTCTGCAATAATCCAAATGCCAATGGAAAAATCCTATTGGGTTGTTTGTTGAGGGAACCAGAGTGATTTCAACTTACAAAAATGTGTCATCACTACAACACTCTGTAGGCCTAACACTATGTCTACAATGGATGCGGCGTGGCGCGACACAACAAAAGAAAATACACAACATCCTTAGCAACCACTCTTTGCAACGTAAACTGTATGTTCTCAATTGATATTGTTCATTGAAGCTTACTGTATTATGTAGAAGAGTGTTATGAGAAAAAGATCGAGTGAGCGAGTTTATTACCTGCATTCAGATTTAGCATTTTCCTTCAGGTCAGTCCTATGTTCATAATAAAAAAAAAGTTTAAATGTCCGCTGCAATATCTTGTCCTTTTAACAATTAAGGGGTTTTCCCGTGACTGACAGCGCTAGTTAAAGCATTTATCAGTTGTTTCTTGTTCCATGTTCACAACAATTCAGTCTTTTCAATGTAAAAGTCTTCGCTACTGACTGACACACCCATAAAGAGTCTTTGCCGCCATCTAATGGCGTAATAATGTAACCGTTGCTGTTCAAGGTAAGGGACTTTTTTTCCGGCGGAATGAAGGCTTTTAGAAAAAGTTTACTTCATGAAAGTTGCATTGATATATATTTCTGGCTTTAAAGGTGCCCTAGAACTTTTTAAAAGATGTAATATAAGTCTAAGGTGTCCCCTGAATGTGTCTGAAGTCTCAGCTCAAAATACCCCATAGATTTTTTTTTATTCATTTTTTTAACTGCCTATTTTGGGGCATCATTAACTATGCACCGATATATAGGTTGCGGCCCCTTTAATTCTCGTGCTCCCCGCCAACGGAGCTCACGCTTGCCTTGAACAGCATAAACAGTTTACACAGCTAATATAACGCTCAAAATGGATCTTTACAAGATGTTCGTCATGCATGCTGCTTGCATACATCGGACCATGTAAGTATAGTATTTATTTGGATGTTTACATTTGATTCTGAATGAGTTTGAGGCTATGCTGCATGGCTAAAGCTAACATTACACACAGTTGGAAAGATTTATAAAGAATGAAGTTGTGTTTATGAATTATACAGACTGCAAGTGTTTAAAAATGAAAATAGCCACGGCTCTCGTCTCCGCGAATACAGTAATAAACGATGGTAACTTTAACCACATTTAACAGTACATTAGCAACATGCTAACAAACATTAAGACAATTCACAAATATCACTAAAAATATCATGTAATCATGGATCATGTCAGTTATTATCGCTCCATCTGCCATTTCTTGCTATTGTCCTTGCTTGCTTATCTAGTCTGATGATTCTGCTGTGCACAGATCCAGACGTTCTGCCCTTGTTTAATGCCTCGATCATGTGCTGGCATATGCAAATATTGGGGTCATACATATTAATGATCCCGACTGTTACGTAACAGTCGGTGTTATGTTGAGATTCGCCTGTTCTTTGGAGGTCTTTTAAACAAATGAGATTTATATAAGGAGGAGGAAACAATGGAGTTTGAAACTCAGTGTATGTATTTTCCATGTACTGAATTTTTATTGTGTGGTAACCATTATATAAAAGCAATAAGGTACTTGAGGCTAGTGTACACTGGATGTGGCGCGACACGAGCGACAAATCTCCGAGGACCAAAAATGTCCTTGCAAGGACAAGGACTTCGGATTCTGCCATCTTTGTGGGGACATAATATAGGGTATTACCTGAACCACCCGCACACTTAATCACTCACTGAAATTTTATTGCAAAACAGTGGTCAACATTTTGATAGCTTAAAGTACAAAACACATGTTAATGAAATAACCAAAACATTTACTGAAGTGCAGTCTTTCCATTTTCAAAAAAAAGAGGCAAAAAAGAGGGAAAACCCTCTACAAGTAGGTCTATCAACACTTCCCTGAATTAAGACAGTCTATCAAAATTGGGAAAAAAAAAATATAAAAAAAAATCTGAGAGTTGCTGATGTCACTCTCAAAGGAGGGAAAAAATGTTACCTGACTATTTTCAAGTTCTCAGTCTGAATGGAAAAATATGTCAAACAATGTGCGTGGAGCGCATACAGCACGGAAGCAGAAAGTCTTGGTCCAAGTAATCATCAATTATTCATTTGTGAAACCTGAGATGTGGAAATGTCTTTGTGCTGTCAGTGTGACATCAGTCAGATCCTGACTCCTCCTCTGAGCTGGCTGGTGTGGAGGCAGCTTCCTCTTCCTCCTCATCAGAAGCCTGCAATAGATTAGGCAGATTAAATTATGCAAGTCTAAATAACTGATAATCCCAAGAGGAAACATTCAGCCACACACCTTGCGTTTGCTGCCTCTGTCGTGGTCAGATTCAGATGAGCTCTCCTCGCTGGAGATGAACTCTTTGCTCTTAAAGCTTTCGTTTCCGGCCTCTTTCTTTTTCTCCTTTTCTCCTCCACTCTTTTTCTTAGCTTCCACCTTTCCTCCTGTCTTTTTCTTTTCCCTAAAATCATAAGCGATGACTGTCAATATAAAGCAGAGCTGCAAGTAAAACTCATAATATGCACCATTGTTTTTAACTAATTCTTTTATTCACCAAGAACACATTAAACGGATCAAAGGTGACAGTAAAGACACATAATGATAAAAAGATTACCATCTCAAATATTCAAAGAATTCTAAAAAAATATATCAGTTTCTATCCAAATATTAAGCAGCACAAGGATTTATAACATTGATAATAATAATAAATGTTTCTTAAGCAGCAAATCAGCATATTAGAATGATTTCTGGAGGATCATGTGACACTTAAGTCTTTGCATCACAGGAAGATGACATTTTACTAGGAGTGTAACGATACGCTCAAGTCACGATACGATACGTATCTCGATACGGAGTTCACGATACGATACGTATCACGATATTTTGAACAATGAAACTGAAATTCAAACAAGATTTATTAAAAAAACATTAACAAATTTCAATAATTGTCCTTGTTGTACATACAAGATCACATTTCAACAAAATAAATAAATATAAAATGTTAATAAAAACCTTCTGTATTCAAATTAACAGTTGAATAGGGCTGTCTGTCACTGACAAATATTTTTTAATTTAACATGAACTTAGAATTATGAATAGGGGCCGTTCACATATCCCTTCTAAAAACGTGTGGAAGGCGCGGCCGCACCGCTTCTTTCCAAAGCGCTTGCGCTCCCGTGGCGTCGGTCGTTGCTATGCAACCATGAACTGAGCTCTCCAAGAGGATCAGGATGTTTCTGCAAAGGATAAATGATTTCTAGCCCTTGCATTAGTTTTACTACGAGATATATTGATGGAGATAAGATATAAAAACCACCATGTACAGCTATGATCAGCTGTTCGGCTGAGCTTTTGATGTTTTGTTACGGAAAGGCCATAGCTGATCGGTTGATTCTTGTCACACGACCTGCTGTGCGCTTGTGGCATTTGGATCTGGACAGGAAGGATAACTCTGGGAGTTGGAAGGGGTGTGTCGCGATTCTGCCTTCTCACATCGCGATACAGGTTCGTGGACCTGCGTATCGCGATTTCGGTTTCATATCGCATATCGTTACAGCCCTACATTTTACAATATATACAAATGGAAAACAGTTCTTTTAAATTGTAGTATTTTAAAATAATTTTTGTAATATTTCACTATTATATAAATCAAATATATGCAGCCTTGTTGAGGCTAAGAAACTTTAGTAATCTAGTGATTTCTTTGTCTTAAAATCTGATATCTTGCCTAATGCAAATTATATAAATGATACACAATACACAGTGTGAAAAAACACTTTAAGATAAAATGATTCTAACAAAGTGTGTGTTTGATAGAGTGGAGTGGAGTGTGTTGGCTCACTTAGTAACAGTTGCCGCTCCCCCTCCACTCTCTCTGTACTCTTTCATGGCTTTTTCGTATTGTTTCTTGGCCTCTTCTGCTTTTCTGTCCCACTCCTGCAAAACACACAAGAGACATTTAGCTAAACACTGCTGAATCATATAAACAAGTCAGTTGACTCTATAACAACACAGCATCAGTATTTTATGCTTCAATCATCTGTCTGCGGCACAATGACACAAACCACAGACAAATAATTCAGTAAGTGGCTAATAAATGTATTCAGTGGTGCAGCAGTCACACTGCATTTGCAGGAAAGAAAGCAATTTCCCCAAAAACTAAACTCCATGCATAAAATATAGAATTTGCCACAGAACTAAAATCCATAAACAAGGTGTTCTGATGGAGGAAAGAATCAAGACCAGGAGTGGAATCAAGACCAAACTTGGTCTTGGAGGTGGAGGGTCACTGTCCTGCAGAGTTCAGCTCCAACTTGCCGCAACACACCTGCCAGAAAGTTTCTAGTATGCCTAGTAACATTTTAATTAGCTAATTCGGGTGTGTTTAATTGGGGTTGGAGCTGAACTCTGCAGGACAGAGGCCCTCCAGGAGCAGGATTTTACACCACTGTCAAAGATGATGTATATCTATGAAATTATAAGCATTAATGATTGACATTCCTCACACATACAATTTCATGTAATGAAATCAATTCATACTGCTTAACCTGCCAGTCAGTCAGGGTTGTGCTATGTTTAAAAGGTTAGTTCACCCAAAATGAAAAATCTGTCATTAATCACTCACCCTTATGTAATTCCCCACCCGTAAGACCTTCGTTCATCTTCAGAACACAAATTAACTCCCTGAGGTCCAAAAACGCGCCGGCGTGTTTTGCAGGATTTTTTTTACATTGCAGCAAAACAGACTTAAAATACTCTGTCATTTCTTGTCATAGAGACATAAGTAATATATCAATTGAAACTATAGAATATCTTCCTTTATTTGTGTACACTCAGAGTAAAAACACAATGTTGTGCTTTTTGTAAAATAAAGAAAACTAACATGATGTGTGATCTCTCCTCTCCCTCTGAACGAAGTCCAATCTGATAGTTCTCAGAAAATGAACTGTAATTTATGAATACTAATGACAAAAAAAATGACACTGAAATGTCAGGTGTTAAATCGTGCAAGTCAAATCGAAAACAAACATTCTGTGTTTGTAATCTGTATGAAAAGAGAGCCATGTCAGAAGTCTGTGATTCAGCTCATTATCCGCTAATGTGGCCACGCCCACGGAGCCAGCACTATTCAGACGCAAATTCAGAGTCAATACATGTATACATCGTCTCAATCGTGTATTTATTGTCTTGAAAACTGTTTATTTGGGTGTTAAAGCCATGGTTAGCAATCTCTAGAAGACATGCTGTTAGTTCCTAGTTCCTTTTCTTCTTTATATGAATTTGTGGCCTAAAGGTGTACAGAGCGCCCTCCGGCTGCAAGTATGAAATGAAAACACAGTATCCAGCACTCATAGTGATGACAATAAATATTACTTCTCAGTATAGAAAACTGACATAAATTTATAAGAATCCATCAATATTTCTCCAAATGTGCATGCTTTTACGCTAAATGCCTATATGAAATGCCATAGAGTTAACAATTGTTCAGATACATTGCATCACAGAAATAAATTATATTTTAAAGAATATAATAGAATACCATTATTTTAAATTGTAATAATATTTCACAGTATTGCTGTTTATGATGAGCTGAAACATTATTACAGAGGGTTTTTTTTCACAGCCTACCTGACTGAAAGGCCTCATTAATATGCAAGTCATTTCAGGTCATTATGTGATTCTTTTGTCTTCTCATGTGTAAATGGCCTATTATTCATGATGATTCACGCCTCCACACATACTGTGTTTCTTGACAAAAAGTGTCTTATAAAACAATATATTGATTTAGTTTTTGTATGAAGGAGTAGGCAGCATAATTTTTTACATTTTTACATACATTCTGAAGCAAAAACTCTAGTCTACAACCTCCAATACCTTATTTCAGTGACTTAAGTTTTTTGTTTTTTCAATAACCACGCATAAACATTATTCCTTCAAAAATACAAACATGTACATACATGTTCCTCTAGTTTGTGCTGAATACAGTGTAATGACACTTTTGTCATTTATATGTTTATGAACAACTGAAAAAAGCACAAATGTCAAGGCATGTCAAAACTTCTCCAAGCCCCAAATCAGCCTCAGACTCCAAAGGGGTTAAGATATTTTTGATGAAATCTGAGAGCTTTCTGATCCCCCATAGACAGCAATGCAATTATCACTTTCAAGGCCCAGAAAGGTAGTAGACAATTTAAATGGTCCATGTGGTTCAACCTTAATTTTATATCTATTGTTGAACAAAGTCATTATTTTTATTTTTTTGTGCACAAAAAGTATTCTCGTCACTTCATAACATTAAGGTTGAACCACTGTAGTCACGTGAACTGTTTTAACAATGTCTTTAAAAGCTTTCTGGGACTTGAAAGTGGTAATTGCGTTGCTTTCGATGGGGGATCAGAATCAGATCTTATCAAAAATATCTTAGTTTGTGTTCCGAAAATGAACAAAGGTCTTACAGGTTTGGTTTGGAATGACATGAAGAGGAGTAATTAATGACAATTTTCATCTTTGGGTGAATTAACTCTTTAAGAAATGCATGTTTTAATATGACCACCAATAATGGTACTGTAATATTTGCATAATGAATGCTGATTGCCATTTTAATAAAATCAAATCTTTTATCACATTTACAAACTCTGAAGTTGGCACAGAAGCACTTTATTAACAATGTAATTATTATATACCTGTTCAAATATTTTCATAATTTTTCCTTAACAGTGGCTGTGAAGACTTTCTGGTTATTGGTGTGTGAGATTTTAATGCAGCTAACCTCTTTCCGGTCTTTGCCCAGCTGCTTCCACATTTCTCCAGCCTTCTTGGAGATTTCAGTAACTGATATCCCAGGATTCTCACTCTTGATGCGCTCTCTGTTGCCATTCAGCCACAGCATGTAAGCGCTCATCGGCCTCTTAGGAGCACCGGCGTCTTTCACCTTTTTCTGTTCGCCAATAGAGAGAGGTTACGTTTAATAAAGTGTGAAAGTGTTTCATTTTCGGAACTGTTGAATAGATGTCAGTAAACATATTAAGGCACTTCAGTGATGTTTATCATTTGCAGTTTTAACAGACAAGAACAAACCGGCATGGTGTAAAAAGCACCACTGTGCATCTCTCTTTTGCCTTTACTCTTTAAGACGCATTGATATTCATATGCAAATACTGACATTTCAGATATTAGTGACAAAAAAAAAAAAAAAAGGTCCAAGACCTCTTTCCGTGGTTTTCTCTCTTTCTTCTCTTTCACCACTTTCTTGGGCTTCTTTTCAACTTTTTTCTTCTTTCCTTCATCTTCGCTGTCGCCATCATCTCCCTCACTATCACTCGCTGAAGCGTTACTGTCATACCTGCACAGACACAACATTATATTATTAGAGTGAGCGTAGAGTTGTCAAAAGTACCAACTTCGGTACCAATCGGTACTGAAATTTTAAAAATATATCACTTTGAGTGCTGTTGAGCGTAAATATCATTGTAGCCAATGACAGACATATCCGATGAGCGCGTCAACACAATGGCCAATCAGAGGTGTTTACGAATCCACTCAACAGCGCTCAAAGCATCACATTTTTAAAATTTCAGAACCAATTAGGTACCATTGTCGGTAATTTTGACAACTAAGTGAAAGATTGACAAACAAGAAAAGAAATATTTAAAATCCCTTACTCTTCTGGAACATCGTCATCCTCTTCTCCAGGGTTGAAAGACTCATCTACAGGAAAATATTAGATATTAACTACTGTACAGGATTCAACATGTTACACTAACAAGTTCCATTACTTGACATACAGAAATGAATATATATATATATATATATATATATATATATATATATATATATATATATATTTATTTATTTTTTTTTTTTTTTTGAGGTAAGGGAGTTAGTCAAGTTACTTTGTAATTTTTTTTTTGTTGTTTGTTTTAGGGAATTTAGAGGGTACTTAAATTAGTTATTTTTGTTTGTTATTTGGCCTGGTCCACTCCTGAATTAAATCCCTTTGTTTGTTTATTTTCATTATATTGTGTTAATAAATCTACCTTTGTTGAAAATTTATCATCGAGTGAGCACACATTCATTTATGTTACTGCTGGCCCTCGATGGTCGTAACATGCACGTATACAAATATTTAACTATTTTGAGAGTGTAGGTATGTAGGTAGGGAGACTCTTTTGGAGTGTTTTGCTCGTTTTGACTCTGATTGGTGGAATTTTCTGTATAGTATCATGGGTAATGTAGTTTTCACCACGAATTCTGCTGTTAAACAATGAGGGCTGATGTCTTCAATACAAACAAATACCATCAATTAACAAACTCGTAGCTCAAAGTAGGGCTGTTTTTAAAGGTTTGCAAGTTTGAGTTCAAAGTCAATTTCCCTATGGAGAGAATGAATGGAGTTTTTACTTCCAGAACCAGATTGTTATATAACAGGGTTGAAGGTTGAGCTTCATTCTTACATCTTACTGAAATGATATTCAGTTTATAGTAAATACTTTTAAAATCCATTTTAAACATAACATAATATTTATCTGTGCCCCACATTTTACATCCAACTGTTCCTGCATGATTTTCCACCATTACAAAAAAAAACGATGCTTTTTTTTTTTGTTTAGTTTTTTAAAATGGTAATTTGGACATAATTTGGACTTTCTACAGCATAAAGGGAAGACAAGTAAATGTCAATCCGTTAACTTTTACACAATTGCAGTGTTGACTGCATTTGTCAAGCTCAGCCTTCAACCCTGTTACCGTAAAGAAACAAGATAAAAAAATTATTTTCTTTATATACTTGGTTTGCAGTTATCAAGTTTCCTATAAATTCAAACAACATTTGGTTCCAAAATACAGCTCCTACTGAGTGATGGCTTAATTTGGGCTAAAACTGAAAACCCTACTACCCACCTATTTTTTCCCCCCAATTTTTTTTTGCTAGAATGCGGTTAACCATATATTGATAACCACATTTTGATAATTGTTTTTTAATGAAAAATAAAATACTCATAACATTTAGTTTTACCTCCTGGGGATCACAAGCATTATTTTTTTTATTGAACATTAAAGTTTGCATTAGTTGAGGTGTGTCATTACCGCTATCACCCTCTGATTCATCACTGCCGTCTCCCTCCTCTCTGATCTTGCCCTCTTGTTTCATCCTCTCCAGGTAAGCGTCATGCTGGTCTTCATCAGAGTCACTGTAGCCATCTGCTCCTTTCATGCCCTACCACACACAAACAGTTCGATAAATTATGTGAACGTAACACATTACTGGGTATGCTGCTGCTGTCCACAGGAAGTTAATGTAGTGAAAGTGTGTCGCCATCAAGGGCAGAGGTTCAAACACTCTTCCTGCTTATTCCCATGAGTGCAAATCCATCAACAGAATGGATTGTTTATTTAGTTAAAACCAGTTTTGTATTGCACATTCATCTGTGCGTGAACACTTTTTTGGGTTGAGAGAAAAAGCTCCTAACAATCTATTAAATTATAACTCTTTTGGAACAAAACATGATCACTGACACTATTAGCCATTAGAACAAGCTCAAAACTCAAAGAAAAAGAAAATTGAGAAATGAAAAATGGATACTGCGCATTAAGGCTGGGCTGTGTCAAATATTTACTTTATATTTCTTTTGTTATTAAATAATACTGCAAATAATGTGATGATTTTAATGTATGAGAGACACAAAAAAAAAAAAATCTGCAAATCAGTCATTTTATACTGTTTGTTCAAGTGAATCATTTCACATAACAGGTTGTGTTTCCCTTCACTTTATAATGTGATTAAGTTAAATCTCATGTAAACACAATACTGTGATTAAGCAGTGTACTCCTATTCTAATGCAGTTATGGTTACTGCTGATTTAAGTGCACTATACAGGCATGTAAATTATTTAATTGCATTTCTGCTCTGATCAAAGTACCAAATGATATATGACATCTCACACTCATGCACCAGTTTAAAAGCACGGAGGAACAGAAGCAGCCACACTCATACAAACATGTATGTGTTATAAGGGTGTTCATAAGTTTGGGGTCAGTAAGATTTTTAATGGTTTTTGAAGGATGACCTTGTCATTAAGGCTGCATGTATTTGATCAAAAATACAATAATATTATTATTATTAATATTAATATTAACCTTACTGACCTTAAACTGGTAGTTTAAGTAAAAAAAAAAAAAAAAAATTCCCTTTTATTGAGACTTAGTGAAAAAAGCATTTTTAGGCCCCGTTTACAACTGGTATTAAGATGTGTTTGGTCAATCGGATCACAAGTGGACGATAAATAGGTGTAAACAGAGCTCCAGAGGTAGTTGAAAACACATTCAACTGGATTGTTTTCATAGTGTAAACACTAATGTGGAGCGTTTATCTCAAAAGACCTAATGAGTAAACATTACGGGAAGCACGCCATCCAGACGTGATTTAAACTTTGTCGGCTGAAGACCGAGATCTTGTTTGAAGACGAAAATGTACGAAGCACATTATTCTCTCACCATTCCTGATTTCTAACACGCACTTACAGTGTTCGGTGTGGTCTTGCGGCTATCAGAGCAGAAATGAAAGCTGATGCTCTCCATATGTTTTCCCATCATCTCTGGGCGCGTTCGTATGTAAATTGGTCGAGCTTATTTTGTCCATTAGATCGAGAGAGCAGGAAAAACCCATACATTTACCCCCACCCCCATACACCCTCCCCTTGAAGAAATCAGGACAGAAGTTGCTGAAAGTGGACAAAACCAGACGCTTCTCCCTTTGTCCACTTGTGATCTGATCGACCAAAACGCATCTTAATACCAGGTGTTAACAGAGCCTTCGATAGATTCTTGCTCTGAATAAAATTTGCTTTGAGGCGGCTTGACTTTTTCCCTAGAACAGATACATAGACATATGATTCTTAAGAACATATAATTTTAATTCATTTTTATTATATTGCCCAGCCCTACTGTGCATTTTACTTTTATGCATTTTGACTTAAACCAAAATAAATGTTTTGAAAACAACAGAACATACCTCTTTAAATCCTCTGTTCTTGATGTTCAGCTTCTTGGCATTGACAAAGTCAAAGAGTTTTCCATATTCTTCCCTACATAAGACAGAAGAGAGGTGGTCTTCGCTATTTCTGAATAAGTGAGGACTGACTTGATGCTCATGGCTAGTTAGGACAGGGTGCTGCAGATTGCAGCAGAGATTATCTACTTATGATTGAGAGATGAAGGATACTGCTGTCTGTGTTTTCTAAGGAAAGGTGTGATGATTTGTGGGTGATGTAGTTTACCTCTCAATGTTGCTGAAGGTGTACTGATTATTCTGCTTGGTCTCTATTTCGAAGTCAAAGGAGCGAGTGGTGGTGGTTCCTCTGGCAAAGTTAACGCAGGAGATCTCCTCGAAGCGCAGGTGAACCGGTGGCTTATGCACATAGATAAAGCCTCTCTCCAGGGGATACAGCAGCCCTGAGCTCGCCTTATACGCACACGTTATACACTGAGACCCGGAGTGACTACACACACACACACATATATAGAGATAAAGAATGACATCAGTAAAGACGTAAAGAAGTTCATTTTCTCAACTTGATCTTGACACTTATGAAAATGAGAACTAGGGGTGGGCAATAGGAGCAATTTATATCAACATTTGACAAAAAAATATTTTTTGCTACTATATGCAATAACCTTTCAGAACAAGTTATTCCTCATTTTCTCCCTAAAGGCCCAATATATTTCAAGTGAAATTGAACAATGAACTAGCGTGATGTAATTTTGAACAAAATCAGGCAAGTTGGTTAACTCCTACCATCCAGCTGTGCTTTGCTCAATCACAATAGAAATAATAGTAGACTATCACCCACCCCCAATGATAAACAGAAAAATGCTAAGCATAATATCTTTATAAGAGAATTTGCTTGTGTGCGTTACCCCTGGAAGTTTCCAGGCACCGTGATCTTCCTGTTGACCAGAGCCTTCATGACCCTGCTGACAATCTCATACAGTGGACCAGACATGTTCTTACTGAGCTTCCCTTCGAAACGCTTCTCCACCTCATCCCTAGAGAGAAGAGATAGAGATCCCATCAGCAGAGCTAATGGAGGTAAACCTCTGACAGACAAAGAAAGTCCAGTGAACTCACTCGCTCATGTTGAGAGCCAGACTGATGTCTTCATCTTTGGAGAAGAGGAGGATGAGGAAATGATAACGTGTCTGACCCTGTTTAATGGGAGGGTCGAGACTGATCTGGAAAATAAAAAGGATCAAGACTGGGTCAAGGATCAAGAATAAACCATCTAAATAACCATGAAGCACATTAACTGAGGTCATAATGAATAAACCGGTGATTCAACATTTTACCAGCAGGTGGCAGCAACACCAATGCATTATTTAGGATGGGACACATTAATAAAAGAACACATTAGGTATGTTTTACATGCAGTAGTTGAAATGAATCCAATCTGATTTCAGATTCAGAAAGTGATGTTTATATGAAGCATAAATGCGGCAATCTGAGTTTTTAAAAATCGAATTTAAGACCTTTTGTAAAACCTGCAAATAAAATTAATATAGTATTACCATACAGAACACACATATGTAATCGTGTAAAACAAAATGACGCATTTTAGATTATTTGACTTAATTAAATGGCAGGGACATACATTCAACTGCAAAAAAGGGTAACTGCATGTTTAAAATACTCAATGTAATTTCAATACATCAATACTCAAAACATGTCTTATGTTTGACAAAATATTTTTATTGTCTTTCTTTAAACGTTCACATTTCTTGAATTCAATCACCACCTTTTGAAGTTTAATAATCATATTTGGTCATATCATGATCTTATCTCCCACCCCCAAATTTAAGACCTCTTGAAAGGATATTTAAGTCTTTTGTTACACCATTTGAGACTTAAGACTTGTTAATGACCTTAAGTTTGATCCAACTGAATTTAAGACTTAAAAGACCCACAGGAACCCTGTCTGCAGTTGCTGCGTTCAGAAGCGGAGAAATTTGCTGTCATAATGAGCTCCCGTGAGTATAACTACTATAACTTTGCCTAAATTACATACTTAAAGGTGCTAAAGAGGATCTTTTTGTCGACTGAGAAACCAAAGACTGTTACTGAGTTTTTGAAATGAGCGCATGCGTAAGAACAACCTCCCTCCTTCGAAGGAACGCCTCCCAAACTCGTATTGGAACACGAGTGTTTACCACCAGCATTCGCTGTGTTGTGTTAGTGGATTCATTATGTCGGACTCACCGCAGGTAACTCAATCTGCAGTTGTTACTCCTGTCTCCTGACAAAAACATTGCATGCGGCGCCTGTGGAGTGTGGAAAGTTACTGGAGCGCGCAGCCGCGGTAGTCTCTCACAAGGAACGTCATGGCAGTGATTGACAAGCCAGAGGGCCAATCGTGTACGCGATGATCGCGTAAACGATTGGCTGATGTTTTTAAGGCCCTACCTCGTGCACAGATGATGTATATTAATATTATTCCTTTCAGTGCACCTAATAAATAGCCTTTTATCAGTTAGTAAAGACAGTTTCAAATAATATTGCAAAAATGTATACAACAAAACATCCTCTTTAGCACCTTTAAACAAAAAGCTGACATATGTGAGAAGCGCTTTTTTTTAGCAAATATTCAGATATTTAGGTAAGATAAATCATATAAATAAATCTGTCCTAGTCGAAATCAACAATACCTTGAGCACATGTGCAGTGCTGTTATGCATATTCTGACATAAGTTTTTTACCTAAAATATACACAAACCTTCCAAACCATTCAAAAATTCAGTCAGATCAATTGCAGTATTTACATTAAGCCTTTTCAGTCCGAGTCAGCCATCAATCTGATAAATGGATTACTTGGCCGCATGTAAATGTAGCTATTGTTAGGTTTAATTTGTCTCTGGTGGGGAGCAGCAGACTAAAACGCACAACTCACCACAAAGAACATCTGCCTCTGGTCCTTGTGTGGCAGCAGGAAGAGACGCAGTACAGTGGTGTAGGGGATCTTATAGTCAAAAGTCTTACCATGCAGGTGCAGGAAGGAGGGGTAGATACGAATATCATACCTGAAAGAAAAACACTAACTGAGCCAAACAAAAGTCTCAAATACAGGCCGTGTGCAGCACTTGGAGACACACAGAGCTCCAGATGGTTGCAATGCACAAAATAAAATTGCAACCATAAAAAAAACAATGTCCATAATATGTTAATAGTCCATATACACTCAAAAAAAGTTTTGAAATGTCATTTGGTGACAAGGTGTTAAATAGGGAAGTAGAAAACTACATTTTCAAAATTGACTAGTCAGTAGGGCTGCCCTCGACTAAAGATTTTTCTAGTCGAATAGTAGCGATTAAGCGATTCGACTAATTTTGCGTGTTTATATTAACAAACCACATAATATCATAATAATCGCCTATATAAAATACATAACCTAATCAGTGCTCAAACGCACACAAACTTGCAGCAGCGCACCGGTAAACGTAATGATTATGAAGGTGGTGTGAAAAAACAGAAGGAGACTGTCTGAACATTTTAATAATCTATTGATAAACTAGTGGTGTGTGTTTTCGACTGCAGAGATCGCAGTAGTGTATGTGCCTAGATGCACGTTTCATACGGATTACATAATCTGAGAATTTTTTTTATTTTAATCAGTTAATTTACATTTTAGACACTTAAGTCTTTCCATAGATATATTTCTCATGTCTGTGAAGCAAGTATATGATGAGTTTCGGTTCATTTTTGTGACACACAAGTTCACTTGAGGCCAAGACGCCAGAAAGCGCATTCTGTAATTTTTTCATTATTTACGAAAGCACAACGTCTTGTTATTTGAGTTAAAGAAATAAAAGCAAATCATTTACAGTTTCCAATGTTGGATTATTCTTATCTGACCAAAAATGATAGAGTATTTTAATTTAAATGCAAGTGATAGCACCGGCTCCTCCATGTCATGCAGTAAGCAAACACTTACATGCACGCCAAATAATAGCACACATTTATCTAGGTTAATGTTAGAGCGTTAAACTACTTACATGTTTCGAGTGATAAGCCATATTTGAAGTCGATGATTGAGGAATGATTGACGAATGTTTGGATTATACTGTACGTCACAGACTGCGTGATTTCGACCCTCCTTGTGGAGTTTTCCCCCCAGCAACTAACCAACTAATACCAATTTTCACTGACTAAGTCCTTTCTCAACAACTAACGGTTAGTGGACTTTTAAGGTGCAGCCCTACTAGTCAGTCAGCCTAAAAGGGGTAGTTCACACAAAAATTCTGTCAATTTGCTAACCCTTATGATGAGAAGATGATGTTCATCTTCTAGAAGCATAAATTGATGCTTGAAAACTAACCTCACTGGTTCTCGCACATCAAATAAGCGTATTTGATCTTCCATTTTCTATATTTGATGAGCTCTATGTATGTGTGCTAATCAAAGTTTGTGAAGTTAAATCTGTTTATCATATAAAGCGATCGTGTCTCTTCAGAAGACCTTGATTAAACAGCTTGATTCATACAGATTACTTTAACAATGTCTGCATTAATGTTTTAGGGAAATGGACTTTCAATGGATGGACAGAAACCTTACAGATTAAAAACATCTTTCTTTGGGTTTCAAAGATGAACAAAAGTCTTATGGGTTTGTAATGACATGAAAGTGAGTAAATGATGACAGAATTTTCATGTTCGACAGTATTTTTCATAATTGGATGAAAAACCTGTTTAACAACTAGTCAATCATTCTAGCCAAAGATGTGTATGGTTGTAACACCGGTGCTTTAAAGACAACTTACCTTCCTCTCGGCGTAAGGCACTGAAGTTCTTTAAAGATACACACGGCATCTCCAGTAGCTTGGATGACGTCTGCCTTTGAGAGAACATTCTGAGCGAACGCCTGCAACAGCGCGAAACAGATCATCAGCACCGACAGCTGCATACACACTGACAGAGAAAAACATTCACATAAACACGGACCTCCACAGGGTCTGAGCCGTCGTCTCCAGTGTTGGGCGGGACATAGAAACGGACCTCCATGAGTGACACCTCTGCATCATCATTCTGATGGAACTCCACTGTTACCTCGTTCTTTCCCGTTGCACACTGGGATACGCTGGTCAGCGGGATCTCAAAGACAGGACTGTCGCTCACCTCAAATGACAGCAGAGACCCTGAGCGCGCACACAAAAAGTCAGAAGTACAATATTATTGGTGACCATGTCATACTGGGCAACATTAGCTTTTTTGTTTTCACCTAGCAATTTTATTTTAATGTCATATTAAATGCAGATTTTTTAAAATATTTTTTGAAATATTACTCATTAAAATAATTTATTCTTGTGATTCAAAGCTGAATTTTTAGCATCATTACTATCATTATTCACTGTCACATGATCCATCAGAAATAATTCTAATATGCTGAATTGATACTCAAGAAACATTCATCATCATTATCAATGTTGAAAACAGTTGCACTGCCTAATATTTTTGGAAACATAAAGTTCCAAACAACAGCACTGATGGAAAAAAAAAAAAACTTTGTTCCGAAACAAAATAATAAACCATGTTTTCTAAAGCAGTTTTGATGTCAGAGGTGATATTTATTGAGAATATGTTTTAAAAAATAAAAAAAACATGGTAAAGTTGGAATATATAGGTACCGTTTTGTTATTGGCCAATACTTGAATTTTTATTATAATTTATCAGTATCAGTATATATTGTTGGTATACATATATACTGTATATTAAACTGTACATAATAATTTCCAGTGTTTTTAGATCATTTTTGTCATCATCGAATGCCATCTAAAATTTCAGATTAAAAATACAAATTTAATAACACTTATTTTAGTCATTTATTTTTAAAACAGTATAGAACTTTATAGGTCATTTATCAGCCATAACATGAAAATAATTGAATGAATTACTAGTAGCATGTGTAGATGGGTGTGTGTACCTGCAAATTTGGCGGTACCCCAATTCCAGCCCTTCACACACATGTCCTTCTCCGCCAACTCGACCTTGTAGTTCGTTTTAAAAAATGCTGAGATTTTCTCAAAATCCTGTGGTGGAGGAAAGCAAAAAGGAGGGAGAGCAAGAGAAGGAAGAGATAAACAGAATTAATGCCTCACTTCCCATGACTCTCTTTCACAACCAGCCCAAGGTTCATTAATAAAGAGAGTTGGCAGCAGCGCTCGGCCCGCTGGGACAGCGGAGGTGTGTGTAATCCGGCCGGAGGCTGATGCGGAGCACGCTCAATCAGCCTGTTTATTTATCCAGCACTGCACAATCGCTTCCACATGTCACTGCACCAGGTGTGTGTGTGTGTGTGTGTGTGTGTGTGTGCTAATGAGCTTGGAACTGGGTTACAGAATCCCTCACCATCACTTTAACATTACACAAACCAGCATTCCCTGATCCTCAAAATATTGCCTTTTCCCCTGATGGAAAGACAATGACGATGCTGGTTAGCTGGTAAACAACATGTAAATACACAGCAAACAAACACACAATCATGTCAACTTTGTCTATGTTACAGATTCTTCTGGAGTTACGGTATAAACACCACACACAATGACATCATACAAACACAGACACACACATACACAGAAAATCCATTATTGGAGGCCAGTGATTAACCCCTGGAGAAAAGCATTTCTGTAACATCTTGAATTACATACACACAGACACACACTGCACTTCTATTGACATTGAAGAAAAGACATTTTAGCATAAAAGTCCTGACTGATCAAACATTATTAGGGATGCACCGAAATTATGGGCCGAAATGGCATTTTCGGATTTTGGCCAAAAGAGAAAAACAGCCGAAAATTTATGCCACCCTGCCCCGTCCCTCAGTGTTCAGTGCCCAGGTTTCACTCTCGCTCTAGCCATTATCACTGCGAGGTGTGACGCTCTACTCACTATTCTGCTTTATGTTAGGAGTTAAACGGATCATAGTTGATCTATGTATACCATGCCTAACGGTTCAGCATGCACCCAGAAAACCGCTATATAAAATGTAATGAATTATATTATTATTAATTGTTAAGTTTCACTGTCAAATTGGCACTTGCGCACTGTTATCTGTGCACAAGGCACAGCCGCACACACCCGAAGGGCGCGCGTTTCAGATGGCATGTGAACTGAACAGCGAACGGATTCCTCTTTTGCATCTCTATCTCTCTATCTTTTTTGCATATACACAAGTTTGTCAAAATATTCTCCTAAACACAGTCAATTATATCCTAAGTGAACAAAGAGTTGAGAAAGAAACAAGATGTGTATCAGTATATTGGATCCGTGCATTCGGATCTTAAAGTGAAGTATATGCTAATGTTAATCAAATCATTTATGTTGATCAAACGACAAGAGAGAGCTTTAACAGCAACTAATCAATATTTAATTTATACAGTGAACACATTTAGACCTAATTATTATGTGTCTTTACCGGAATACAGTTCCGGTACAGTTAGACCTTACTTTATTTGTAACTTTATTGTATTGTATTTATCTATGCTTCTAATGTGTATTTAACCACCTCCCAAAATGGATAAAAAAAAATATATATATATATATATATATATATATATATATATATAGTTTTTTTTTTTTTTTAAATTAATTAAGTATTAAAATTAATGAATTTCATTAAAAAAAACTAATATTAATGCAATCATACAAAGATAAAACTAAATAAAAAGTTATACCTAACTATTATTTTACCAACACACTCACTGTTTCTTTGAAGCCATCATATTTGTAGATGTGTCCAGTGCTGGTGGCCAGTTTGATTCCATGACCCAGGCAGACGCGACGCCACTGGGCTCCAGAGAGTTCAGGGGCTGGGATACTGTCCACCTTCCCTGTTTTATGGCTTTTATACACCACAGACTGCTTGCTGAACCTCAGACGGCCATCATTCTGACAACAAACAAATAGAAATGTGTGGAGAGCAAAATATAGATAATTTACTATGAAACTGATTTTTTTTTTTTGTATAGCTTTACATCCTTGTGTACATTACATATTTCTGTACATCCCTAAATGTTCCCATCTAAAGCCAATCCCAGTACTCTGATGAAGTTTAACTCTTGATATGTTTTGAATGGCATATTGTTGCTGCAAACAGTATACAAATTTTCTCAATTCATGGAACACCTACATGACAACTACATTTGACAAGAGTATGCAACACTGTGCAATGCATACTTATGTATATTGATTTTAACCGTATATTGATTTTAACCCTATAAAGCCTAATATATGAAATAGTGAGAAATATATATATATATATATATATATATAACGTGATTTATGTTTTGTATCCTATTTGTCATTGATAGTGAGAACATGTTCACACTTGAGAAAAAAACACCTGTTTTTTTCAGAGGCCTAAACTGAGCAAAAGTATTCAATTTGGTGCAGCTGCTGATATTTATATGACCAAAAAGTACGATGAAATTCTGACCACTTGTAATGTAAATCATTGAGATCATTGACCCAATGCACAGGACAATCGTGACATCAGAATAAAATTATTCATGATTCTGAAGCTGAAAATACAGAATTACTTTAGACGAATATGCTTGCACTCTGTCACTGAATAGATATATTCAAAATAATGTCGGCCACTTTTTACTGGTAACTTAGCCTAAAGGTGATGATACACAAGGCAACTTTTTGAGAAATGTTGCTTGGGCACTTTCCCATTGAGAATGAGCAACAAATTTATATCTGGATACTTTAGATCAGTCGTGGGCAATTTTTTGAGATCCTCCAATCAGTATGCTAGCAGCCAATAACGTGCCTGGCTTGGAATGGCCGATTTCAAAACACTGCTTCAGGAAGCTTCGGATCATAAATGAATCAGTGTATCGAATCTGCTGTTCGGAGCGCCAAAGTCACGTGATTTCAGCCATTGGCAGTTTGACACGCGATCTGAATCATGACTCGATACACTGATTAATTTATGCTCCGATGCTTCATGAAGCAGTGTTTTGAAATTGGCCATCACTATATAATTCGTTATTTTGTTTTTTGGCACACCAAAAATATTCTCGTCGCTTTATAATATTAATATTGAACCACTTTACTCACATGAACCAATTTAAATATGTTAAATCATTAATGGATCTTGAGAGAGGAAATGTCATTGCTCCCTATGGAGGCCTCACGGAGCCATCGGATTTCAACTAAAATACAGGGCTCTCAAGTGTCCCGCATTGAGCGTGACAGTCACTCATTTCAGTCTTTTGTCACGCACTCCCGCCACACATTGTATTTCTCACGCAGAAAAACTATCTATCATATATTTAATATGCTGCAGCGCCCAAAATGTATGTGGCCGCGCCGCTCTGTCTGGAACCGGGAAGGAATCAAGCGCGTCTCGAACCTGCCACTTATCAACCAATCAAAAAAAAAAGAAAGAGGCTACACAATAGCCAATCAGAAAATAGCACTATTGTATCTGGGCAACAACCAATGAAAAAAAAGCATAATCAAAGAGTGACCATTAGTTCCACAAATACAGACACAGGCTCCCACAAATAAATTAATTCAACAAAGGTAACCTCTTTTGCTACATATTTTTAATGGTTTAAATGTGTACTCTACATGTTTGACCACTTACGAACTCTCATTTAGCCTAGTATATGTTGTGTACATGACTAATGTGCCCAACCATCATCTATTAATTATTTTTAGAGCACAAAATTGTTTACAAGAGAACAAATTTCTTCATTGATCTAGTCACTTAATTTTGCTCTTAGAATGCACTAGATTCATGCATTTAAATTTAAAATGTACAAAATTTTCCTCCGGGGGGCATGCCTCGGACCCCCCAAGAGGAACCGATGTCCACCCACTACAGTCTCACAAAAACCTTTGGAAAACACTGTGGATGCATTAATCATTGCATCTGTCTTTCAAACATGTCAGGTAAAAGGCAACTAATATGCATCATCTCATTCACCCTGAGGCCAGCTTACAGGATGCTGGCCCAGAGAAGGTGGTGAAAGTTTTTTTTTTTTTTTTTTTTTTTTTGGTGGGGGGTTGTGTCACTCTTGCCCGTCTCCAAAACTTGAGAGCCCTGAAAATATCTTAATTTGTGTTCCGAAGATTAACAAAGGTCTTACGGGTGTGGAACGGCATGAGGGTAAGTAATAAATGACGTTATTTTTATTTTTGGGTGAACTAACCCTTTAATGTCTGTAGTGGTGTAGGCTGTATGGCATGTGAATGTAGCTTTTGACACAATCGACGTGGATTCGATTCCGCCTTTTGCCAAACTTGCTCTTCTCCCTTTTATCATCACAAATCAGAAAGGCAATTATAGTTAATAAAAACAAAGAAAATATTTGAAAAGTTGAAATAAAGTGCCTAACAAGTGTTTATAATAAGGTATTTATTGGGTTGGCAATAGATTGCTCCTCTCTGATTAGTTGCTGCCAACTGTCTGTTGCCCTGTGTCTCATCAGGTTGCCTGTTGACGGCAACATTGCTCAAGAAGTTGCCACTTGTATCATCACCTTAAGTCATTTGGCATTATCAGGAGTCAGGACCCACAAATATTCCCCCATTGCATTATTTATACATTATATTCAACATTATATATAGTACTTTAATGTAGTGGTAATGAGACAAAAACTTGAATTTTTCCCCCTCACACAGTAATTTTAATTTTGGGTGAACTACACACAATAAATACTGTCACTATCCACGATACATGTTGCATTTTTGTACTGCAATATATTGACACACAATATATTGTTAAACCCCTAGTTGTCACTACATCTACAAATAATATGTCTTAGTAAGATAATTAAATGCTTAGTTTTATGATCAAAGCCCTGTAGTTTTAATTCTGGGGGGCAAAACATATAATGCAATGCAATACAATAATGATTGAAAGATGCACAAATAAATCTTCCTCAAATGCCTTACAGATCATATTTGATATCTGCATTTAACTCTATTTTAAAGATATATGGATAATGAAGTTGCTTCAGTCCAGTACGTGTTCATCTGGAAATATTACTAACAATATAAATTATTCTTAAGATTTCACAGCAAACCGAGAAGTGTATCACGACCACGATCATTTTACGATCAGACGAAAAGGTCTTTTATTTGCTAAAAAAGCATGAACTATTAATCAAATGACAGCAGATTGTGTACAGGGTTAAAGCCATGCGCTGTTTAGCAGGTCAAACTGCGACACCCAGGGGTCATTTTACTGTTTGCTAGTTGCTGTGCGTGTTTTTTTTTTTTTTTTTTTTTTTAAAAACCTCCATGTTCGAGTGAAAGTTTAATATCACCTACCCAAGATCCCTTCACCTCTTGATGGATGTCATTAAACTCCAGAGTGTCTCCCATCTCTGTAAAATATGAATATTAATATTAACAGAAATAACACTGCATTCATCAAGAGACGAGTTTTAATGTTTGAAATCAGAGTTTATCTTGTTCTGGAGGCTTTAATTCACTTCACAAGCGGTACTATGTTCAATCATATTCAGAATTGGAGTTGTTAGTTGTGTTTCTCCCTCATCTTTGTGTTGGTTAGAGCAGTGGTTGTGTCTCTAACTTACTGAGCTACTTACTTAGACAGCATTTTCTTTATCTTGCGTTTTAATGGTAAAATTCTAGAGACAATTTCAGGGCCAGTAAGGTTCGAAATGCTGTCTATGTAGGAAAGCTCAGTGGGTTTTGAAACACCTCCGCCGCGCTCGCACACTGCCGTACATGTGGAGAGGACTCGATTCCGTCAGCCGGTTTGATTAAGATCACCATTAAACTATACAAACGTATTTAGCACTTACTTTGGGTGAAGAACGACTTTATAAATGTATAAGCGTGTTTCCCGGTGTTGAAGAAATTTGATGAATACACAAACAAATAACGGCAGTGATCAAGCTCTTCTATTCTCCGGTTTCCCGCGTCAAACCTCCGGGTTCTGAAGACAGTGACCCGGAAGAAGTGTTGAAGGGTCACGCGTTTCCATGACTCCGCACTCACATGTTCCTGTCATTTTCAGAATATTTTTAAGAATATGTTTTTTAAAAAAAACAAGAAAAGAAAAAAAGTGTAGTAAATTTGTTAATTATTGGTGTCTTTTTTTTTTTATCAGAAAACAACAAAAACAAACTATAATAATTTCAAATACATATTAATATGGTTATAAAAGAGAATAAATGCTGCTTACATTATGCTAATTAGGGGCCAAGCACCGAAGGTGCTTAGGCACCTATTGTTATTGTTGGCGTTCCGTACGCTTATTATTATTCTTCTTCTTCTTCCGCTCTTGAAGTCTATGGCAGCCCATAGAACCGCTTGCGGGAAAGTTGTGAAATTTGGCACACAGTTAGAGGACAGAATGACCTTTGTCCATAGCAAATTTGGAGTCTCTAACTCAATCCCTCTAGCGCCACCAGCTGTCCAAAGTTGCACTTATGTTTATGCTAATAACTTTTGAACCATAAGGGCTAGAAACAAAATTCTTTTTTCCTATGATTCCTTGGGTCAAGACGAATCGATTGCATCATATGACGTCATTTTCCGTCATGAAAATTTTTCCGCCATTTTGAATTTTCTGAAAAACCTACTTTTTCGAACTCCTCCTAGGCCGTTAGTCCGATTTTCATGAAAATTAAACCAGATCATCTTCAGACCATGGTGACAAAAAGTTATGGAATTCAAGTCGATTGCTCAAACCGTTTTCGAAAAACACACGAACGAATTGTACGTAGCGCTTGCGAAAATAGAAGTAAGGCTGTATCTCTGCAACACTTTATCATATTCAGACCAAACTTGATACATGTCTTCACAAGCATGACCTGAGGCACCATGCAGTGTTTCGGCTCAGCGCCACCTACTGGTGCGGAGATATGAAAAATGGATATTTTTGCTTATAACTTCTGATGGGTTTGTCCAAAAATCATAAATTTGGTCTTGTTGGATTCGGGGTATCATGCCGAGTCAAATGATATCCAATTTTCCCATATCGGACATTTTGGCCGTCGGCTATTTTGAATTTCGTGCTAAAATGCTGTATTTTACGAACGCATTAGCGTATCGTTACGAAACTCGGTATGGGTCCCCAGCACTATACCCTGAAGGAGCCTGAGAAGTTTCAGCACTGCGCCACCTTGTGGTCAAAAGTTATAACAAAATTTACAGAAATGCTAATAACTTTTGAGTATATTAACCGATTGTAATGAAACTGTTTTCAGTAGATTCCTTGGGTCATGCTGAGAACATAGATATCAAACTTTCCATAGTCAGCTGAACTTCCTGTCCGCCGTATTGTTTTTCTTTAAAAACCTACTTTTTCGAACTCCTCCTAGACCGTTGCTCCGATTTTCACCAAAATCGAACCGTATCATCTTCAGACCATGCTGACAAAAAGTTATGGATTTCAAGTCGATAAGTCAAACCGTTTTCGCATACCAGAGCAACGAATTTGAGGCATGATGCAAAAATGACTCTTGAAGCTGTATCTCTGCTATGCTTTATCATATTCAGACCAAACTTGGTATGTGTCATCACAAGCATGACCTGAGGCATCATACAATGTTTCAGCACAGCGCCACCTACTGGAGTGGAGATATGAAAAATGGCTGTTTTTGCTTATAACTTCTGATGGGTTTGACCAAAATTCATAAATTTGGTATGGTTCATCAGGACAATGCCCTGAAGGAGCCTGAGAAGTTTCGGACCAGCACCACCTTGTGGTCAAAAGTTATAACAAAATTTACAAAAATGCTAATAACTTTTGTCTATATTAACCAATTGTAATGAAACTGGTCTCAGTAGATTCCTTGGGTCATGCTGAGAACAAAGATATCAAATTTGCCATAGTCAGCTGAAATTCCTGTCCGCCATATTGTTTTACTTTAAAAACCTACTTTTTCGAACTCCTCCTAGACCGTTGCTCCGATTTTCACCAAAATTGAACCGTATCATCTTCAGACCATGCCGACAAAAAGTTATGGATTTCAAGTTGATAAGTCAAACCGTTTTCGTATACCAGAGCAAAACATTTGAGATATGATGCAAAAATGACTCTTGAAGCTGTATCTCTGCAATGCTTTATCATATTCAGACCAAACTTGGTACGTGTCATCACAAGCATGACCTGAGGCATCATACAGTGTTTCGGCGCAGCGCCACCTACTGGAGTGGAGATATGAATAATGGCTATTTTTGCTTATAACTTCTGATGGGTTTGACCAAAATTCATAAATTTGGTATGGGTCATCAGGACAATGCCCTGAAGGAGCCTGAGAAGTTTCGGACCAGCGCCACCTTGTGGTCAAAAGTTATAACAAAATTGACAAAAATGCTAATAACTTTTTTTTCTAATTGCTCACTGCTGCTGTTGGTCTGATGCTCCCAGCCATGTTGGCTGGCTTCTTCTGCCGTTTTTGTGCTTGGCCCCGTAATTGCTGCTTGCAGCTATATTTATGATTGTAATTGATCAAAATAAAAAATATAACCGCATATAAACATGTTTAATATTAAAATGGCATTATTAATATAAAATAATTAAACTGCTAAATTAAATTAATATAAACATCAAACAATGATGATAATAATAATAACCTATTGAATATTAAAATAAAGTCTGTATTCGTTCCCTCACATATGTGCTGTTGTGATTTTCTAAATGCTGAATAGTTTGGTTTTCTTCACTCTAAAAATAATGGGTTGGGTCAAATATGGATGCCAGATGCTGGTTTAAATTTTTAAATTACATTTTTTAACCCAATGGTTGGGTTTGTCCATATTTAACCCAAACGTGGGTTGAAATGACCTAGTCTCTCCTGCAAAAGAAAAAATAATGTAGCCCACGTGAAAAAATACTATAGTAATGTATAGTAAATACTATAGTGTTTTTGAACCATACTACAGTAAATTGTATTATAGTATTTACAACACTTTGTTTGAATGAATGCTACAGCGTACTGTAGTATATTAACTACAGTGAACTGATAAACTATAATAAATACTGTAGTATACTTTAGTTTCTACTACAGTAAACTGTAATCTATTGTGGTATAATATACCCTAGAGTTGTAGAAAACTTAGTACAGTATTGGGTAAAGTAATTTGTTTATATTACTATAGTTGTTATATTACCACAGCAACTATAGAATTACCACAACAAATTAAAGGTGCAATATGTAAGATTTTTGCAGTAAAATATCCAAAAACCACTGAGCCAGTGTTATATATTTTCACTTGAGTACTTACAATATCCCATGTTTCCACCAGTGGCGTGCAGTGGTGCTCTGAAATGAGGAGGCACATTTTTTTTTATGAATCATTGTAAATTCATGTGCATTACTCTTAAAGTTGACAAATCTTCCTTGTTAAATGAACATTACTTTACAGTACATCAAAAAAAAAAAGAAAAAAGAAAAAAAAAAGAAACCAAATACAACTCTATTTTGTAATTTTACATTAACAATGTAATGTTCTATTTATCAAAACCAAGTCAATCTCATCAAGCATCAAGTGTTTTAAGCATTTCTACATTCATTCCAAAATAATAACTAAAGGCAATAATAATTTAAACAGTATATTTTATTTGTTTATTGCGGTTTTTCTTTTTAATTGTCAACCTAGAATATTTTGGATCATCAGTCATGCTCCATTAACACCGTCTGTCACAGACACGAATTGCATTTTTAATTTCACCAAGCTGATTGCACTAAAAAACCCCGCAGTAATCATGCTTTCAGTCCATTTCAAGTTTGATTTTGACGTAACATAAAGCAGTGATATATCTAACTGGGTGATCTGTTTACTTACTTTTCAATTAATCTTCCGATTGACGCCATCATTTGTTCAGTCAAACCTACGCGCTGAACGCGCACGTCAACGAGAGGCGGGATTTATCGCACAAACCAATCATATCCAATCTTAACCAATTACATCCAATCATAGCGCGATGGAGACATTGCCTCCTCTCACGTGACTTTCCCCCATTCATTCTCAATTACCCCCCACAAAACCCACCGCACGCCGGGGTTCTGATGATTTTCTATAGATTCCTATGAGAGGAAAGGGAGGCATGACTCCTCTGTGTAACTTTACCTGCGGGTGTCGCTGTTGGGCAGTGTTCCTTAAGAAATACGCGTGACTTGCGCTCTTTTTAATGTCATAATTTGTAATATTTGTGTTGTTTTATATGTAATATGGATTATTTTCTCATCCTATTTTTTTGAGGAGGCACTGCCTCCCTTGCCTACTCGGAGGAAACGCCCCTGGTTTCCAACTATTTGTAAATATTGAAAAAATTGCAATTTTAACCAAGGTGTGAGGAGTCCCCTGTCAATTGGCCTTTCGCCAGGAGTTTGATTGACAAGCGATCCAACCAATCAGAACGCCGCATCCGCCATTTTGTCCGACAAGGCAGCCAGTAGTTAAAAGATTAACCTCGGTGGAGTTAAACTTGAAAAATGGTGTGTATTGACGTCTTTCCGCGTTTGAAACAACATTCATTCTCATGTTCATGGACTAATAGGAAGAGATGATCGGTTTTTACGAGCGGTTGAGCTGAGGATCTACAGCAATCTGTCATGACCATGGTCACGACACATTAAAGAGCAACAAAACTGTTTTTATTGTTTGCGTTTCTTTAATAACTACACGGTTTGAAAGCTGGGACTTTATTTAATATCATAAGTAACCTGCTCTGTCTTGTCTGTCGATGTGTGGTCAGTATCCTCTTTGTTCCGCGATGTATTTTTCACTGCGTGTGGAGTGACAGCGCCACGGCTTGTCGGACAAAGCAACAGTAACTAAGGGGGGCGGGGCTCGGCGAAAGGCTAATTGCGTCATACCCGCGTTACCCTCGGTTTCCGGAAAACCGGAAACCATGGAAACACCAAATACGCTTTGATAAATCCATGTTTTAATAGACAAGGGAACAACTGTTTTGATATATTTATAGACAGAAAACTAATTATTGTTATTTAGCTCAACACGTTTAGTCTTACTGTTTAAATTTTCTTGATTTTCCGTGAGTACCATACTTTACCATGCCTCAGAGAAGTAGCTAACATAGCATAATCAGATGCAGCTTTATTTTTAGTAACAGTAATACAGCATTTTCTCCATCATACAATACGTTTTAAAATTAATTGCATGCCATTTATCAACACAAGCCATCCAGTATTTATTATGATATTCTAAAATCAGTCTATCTTACTGCAGTGTGCAACAGTGTCTCACAGCAGCCGCCGAGCGAATGCACAGAGTAACATTATAACATTTTCAACACACTCATCTAATATGATAAACAGAGCTTTGTTACCTCATACTCATGACCGGAAAATCGGTAGCGGCGCCGGCGACTGTTTCATAATAAAAGTTCTGCTGCTCGCGGCGTGTGTTGATCAATCGCTCCAGCGGCCTCGTTCAGCTCCCACAACACTCGGTCCTGCTTTACTTCACACTACAGTAACGTTAATAATCGCATCCATGAACATGATTTCTTCCCGAGTCCTATCCCGAATATTTTCCACCGGCTGTTGAGGTGAAGACCACATGTCCCAAGATGCCGTGCTCAAACTTGCCGTCATCAAGCTACGTCTTTGTTTTGAATAGACCTCTAGCGGATATAAAATCTTACATATTGCACCTTTAACTCAAGTACTTTACTATAGTATGGTTCAAAAACATTATTTACTATAGTATTTTTTCATGTGGGAGGCTATAAACCTGACATTTAGATTTTTTTATATTTCTTTTAGTTTCTGCTTATAGTAAAATGTGCTTAAACCATATACAGTTAAAGATAAAATAATGTCTTCTACGCAAATTTGTCCGGGTATTTTCATCATTCAGATGAAGGATGAAGATACCGGTGTTAAACAGCAGAGGACGCCAGCAGCATCAGGAATCATCACTTCTAACATCAGGTGACGGCAAATCAGTCAAACATCACCGGCTCACAACAATACTGTGTTCTGCGATAATCACAGGGCTAATCTCGCACTGATCTTTTCTAAATGTCATGCTTGAACTGAAGTAGGCCACTTATCCTCTCTACTTACACACCTCTGAAATAACCCACGCATGTACACAAACACACTTCAAATCATAATCTCACTGTCAATAAAGGTAATACCAGAGGCATGACACATAAAGCAAGAGACTAGGTCAGAAAATACACCAGTCTAAACACTGCCCTTTCTGAATGAATTACTCAATGCCAAATTATAATTGAGTCACCGAATCCGAAAAAAAAAAAAAAAAAAAACACATAGGCTATGTTGTTGGTGAGAAAATAAATTGACGAATTATGAAATATCTGTCAGAAGTGTAATTCCTCCCAGCTTTGTGGTTTCAGAGTCTCGTGGCAGGGTCCTTCACTTCAGAGAAGATGAATCAACAGTGAATCACTAAAGAGAAGAGGAGGAGGAGGAGGAGAGAGGGACTGGGGAAGGAGGAGAGGGGGACAGAACTTTCTCTCAGGCATGTGTATAAAATCACTTCAGTCAGTCAGTCAGTCAGTTAGTCAGTGAGTTTCATCGACACTTACCTGGATATCAGAGCACGCGCGCGCGGTCACTCACCAGCTGTCAATCACTTCACACGCTCACGTTCTGCTTCAGAGACTTTTATTTACTGCATTTATTTACTTTTTTTTAAAACTCACACGACAGGTATTTTCCTACATATATTTATTTTATATAGCGCTCCAGGCACACGCAGACTAATCCAGGAAAAAAAAAAACTTTGGGAGAGTTTATACTAAATCACCGGGCAGCGCACGAAAATAACAAGAGTTAATTTTATTGAATCAAAAACTCTTTCAAAACCTCAAAAAGAATAAACGGATCAGAACGGAAATAAAGGATTTGGTCCAATTAAAATGCATCGCTGGAAAGGTAAGTGATAAGCGACTTTGGCTTTTTACAGTTACAACTAATTTTGGTTAATTGATAATTAATAATTATAATTATTATTTGATAATTATTAAATATATTATAAGCTAATTGTTTGTTGCTTTAGGAGCCTTTAGTCCACAATAGTGTGTGTGTGTGTGTGTGTGTGTGTAGCCTATGTGTAGGCTAAACTAAATTTGTTAGCAAGGTCGCCAGAAGGAGAAAACCGAGTGAATGAATCTTTAGTTTTCTAGCACATGTGATACTGTTTTCTATTCTAAAAAATGTTTCAAAAGCTCTTAAATATATCAAAGACTGATTCTCTGAAAGTCTGCCTTTGAGTTTGAGAGGCCTAAGCAGTCAGTGTAGCAAAATAGGTGAATTTCGTTTAAGCTAACGAAACGTGTTTAGCTCGGGAATAACTTTGCTTTTCATGTAAAATAATCGATTAAATTGTTGCTCTAAAGGTGAGTTATGTTTATGTGCATATGTTAAATCAGTCTAACTTGAAGAAGAACTCGTGTATAATAGCCTACCTGTATTTTCGGACTAAAATTGTAGGCCTCAGACTTCTAAACAAGAGTGTTGTAAAATTAGTAAAGCAATTCTAATTTCTTGCCAATTTCACTGAACAGTTAACATGGCAAAGAAGAAGGTGAAGATATATTATAGAAATTAATATAGAGAATGGGTTGTTGTAATAACTATAAGACAATTATTTTTTAAAAAAGTAGGTATTTTAAGGAAATGAACCCGAGCCCTAACTCAGTCTTTCACACAAACCTGTTGATGTCGGAAGATTTAAAGTATTTAGGAGCCTTTGAAGACTAGAAGACTTCTTCAAAGTCCTCACACATTCATTTTTGTCATGTTTCACATGTCATTTTCATAAAGCATAGCCAAACCTGTGCACACGCACATACTAAGACTATAGTTATGCTTCTATTCTTGTTCTCAAGTGCATGTGGTTCATAGGGCAAGCTCACCCCTGTCTTGTTAACCGACACTGATATGAGAAAGTACATGATTCATGTTAGTCAGGGTCTAAACACACAAACCCACACACATACATACCACCTGTCTTCAGGGAGCCTGTGAAAAGGAGGAAGAGTGTGTGACGAAATGATGCGATTTACGCCTGAACAAAGCAGCAGAGCAGTCTGTCACGCTCACACACACACACACATTCTCTTTTTCCGTGTTACAGTTCATTTTGTCCCACATGCACGCTTGCCCCACATGCATATACACATGCATCTATCACACAGAGCCCAAACTGCCAAATACACTCAAACTCACACAGATGGTTTCAGAAAAAAAGCCCCAAACCATTAACATGTCACAGCGCCCCATGCATTTGCATTTTAATCCACGCAAAGATGCGGACAAGACAGTCGGGTTTTGGGGAGGAGAGAGAGAGAGAGAGAGAGAGAGAGAGAGTGTATAAGTGAGGTATAGGGATGAAGAGCTTCAGGAAGTGCAGGGCTTAAGGAGAAAGAGAGAGATGGAGTGATGGAGGAAAGGAAAGAGGGTTAACGCAGCCCAGATTCCCTCTAAAAGAAAAAGGAGAGAGCAAGCACAGGGGAATGATATAAAATGAGTTGGTCACGGTTTGAACAGTTACACATGCTGTTTACATTTTTCCCAAATTAACATGGCCCCTCGCTTCACCAAGCCCCTTTCTCTCTCTCCCACTTCTTTCTTTCTTTCTTTCTTTCTTTCTTTCTTTCTTTCTTTCTTTCTTTCTTTCTTTCTTTCTTTCTTTCTTTCTTTCTTTCTTTCTTTCTTTCTTTCTTTCTTTCTTTCTCAACTCAAACTGTTTGATTTCCATATTTGATCTTCAAGATTTGACGTGCAGATAGTTGCTCTTCATTTTGTTATATTTATTTTCAAGAGCGAGTCGTTTTAGGCAACGTTAAATGAGAAACTTGAGTCAGGGAGATGGGAAAATGGCGAGGGGGAGGGAAGAGATAATTAAAAAAAGCAAGAGAGAAAAAAGAAAGGTAATTACAGAGGTAGAGATATAGTGCACCGGAATTGGACTGGACAAAAAAAAAAAAAAAGCTTGAGAAAAAAGATCAGAGATGGAGAACGTGTGAGGAAAGTGCGAAGGAAAAAGTGAGGGTTTTTGTTAACGCAGGTTTTATTGTCCATTCCTTGCCTTGTTCTCAAGGTCCTTGGCAAAGCCGACAACGTTTCAGGCCAACTTCCATCAATTTAAATTTAAAACTATCCAAAAGTATCCACGGGGAGATTGAGAATTGTATGTCCCCTTGTAGAGATCACAGAGAGCAAGTGTGAGAATGAGAGAATGAAACCTGGTTTGATGTATCTAGAAGCAATTGCTAGACGTCCATCATGTACGTAAGATGCATTTATATTCTAACATCCATCTGAATGCCCTGCATGTTAGTGTGTGTGTGTGTGTGTATGTCTAGTCAGTGAAGGAATGCACATTTGATTGAGTGCAGACTGCACATAAATCTCTACTTTAACTGTACACAGACACACAACATGACCCTGACCCCCTTCACAAACACACACACACACTCACTCATGAATATGAAAGACTAGGCTCTTTGTGCACTGAACTGACCAGCCCATCATATGGGCAATATAACTTTATATGATGTGATAGGAGGGAGCTTGTTTTATGATATTGCACCATAATGCTGAATTCTTGGTATTGTTGACTGGAGCCTCCAAGACTCGTCTGTTTAGTGTTAACACAGAGGCAACAAATCAGTCAGAAGATGGAAGGCGAGAGGCTACGTGTGCATGTGTGTGAGACAGAGAGAAAGACAGCGCAACTGACTGATATACCGATTTGACATAATATCATTGCTGCCAGCTGTAGGCTATATGCAAACACACACACACACACACACAGAGATCTGTCCTAATGAAAGCCGTGGTTATTCAATAAAGTCGCGGGGGATTTGTTTCAGGGGTTATGTAAATATGCCAGTGCTCTGTTTTAGAGCTGTTGTGCTTACATCCAAATAAGCAATAAGAGAGAAGAACATTCTTCATGTGATTCTCGATAATATCTTCTATGCCATGAGAAAAACAGCAGTTCACAAATTGCGTTTGCTAAGAAACATCTCCGTATTATTGCTCAAATGTATGGATAGTAACCCTAAGAAGTAAACACTGTGAATATAATGCTGATTGTTGAGATGTGTGATATTGCTTTTCTAAGCAGTCAGAAGTACAATTTCTACCCGGTGATAATCATCAAATAACTTTTGTACAGCAAATCCCACTCATGCTTTCTTTAGAATTATGGATATCATAATCACGACGTTATGAGGCGCCTTTACTTTGGTAGGAAAGAAGAAAACAAGATCTCTTCAATATCACAGTTTTATCTCCTGAGAGGAAAAAGACCTTTGTAATGTTTGCATATGTCTTAGATTCATCTGTGAGAGATTTAGTAGAGAACTCAAAGCCAAGATAGTCTGCGATCAAAATTTAGAAATCATATAAACTCATCAAATTCTTTAGAGATCATAAATTGACGTTATTTTAAAGCTTTTAAACTCTTAAAAATGAAAGTTCCAAAAAGGGAAGAACTATTTTTGGTTCTCCAAAGAACCTTTCAGATCACAGTTCTGTATTTAAAAGAACAATTTAAAAACCCAAAGAACTATTTTCCACTATAAAGAAGCTTTTGTGCTATGGAAAGTTTCATTGGATGTTATAGGTTCTTCGTGGAAGCGTCAAAGCCAATAAAGAACCTTTATTTTTTTGTATGTTGTCAATACTATTTCTCCTGGGAAATATAATAGTAGAAACATTTGAGTTAACATTAATGCTTTAAAAACATCATAGAGAATTCCACTTCAAGTCTCCAGAGCTATGAAAGAGAAACCTTGGAGCAATAACATACACTTATCCAGTTATTCGTTGGAACAAAAGACAATTATAATAAGAATAAGATGTCAGTCAGTGTTTATAAGATTTTAATGGAAGATTTTTATTATAACACAGAGAAACATCATTCGATATCTGATGTTTTCAATAAGCCGATTTTGTTGGATCAGGATTTTGGATCCATCTGAGATGCAGTGCTGAACTTTTCCACGCCCGGTTACTTATCTATCTGAAACACTTTGACTATTTGGGTTGAGGAAAAGGTGTGTCAGGAGTGTGTGTGTGTGTGTGTGTGTTTCAGGTAGCGTTTTAGATGAGCGTTTCATGAGAATTCTTCCCTCTTGAAGAAGAATGAGTGAATTAGAGGAGATTGAAGGGGAGAGAAAAAAAAAAGAAAAGAGGAACAGAGTTGAAAAGAAAAACTGGCAGGGCTAATCGAGGTTAATAAGCTGTTGTTATTTTGGCCGGGGGCAAAAAAGAGATAAACCACTTTAAAGGAGGGGAGGAAACATAGGCGTGTGTGAGAAGTAAAAAAAAAAACAACCTGGTGAAGTTGACAGGGGAATATGAGGGGAAGGAGAGAGAAACAATGTGTGACAGCGAGAAAAACGTGTGATTGTGATGGAGAGAGCTGGGAGAAGAAAGAATTGAGAGAAAAATGGACATGAGGATGATGGGGGGGGGGGGTTCAAGAAGAGGAGACGAACAAAGATAAAAGGGAAAAGCAAAGGGGAGGAGGTGCACATATTTCACACCTGTTGAAAACACAATGCCTCAAACAAGTAATTACACATCTCTGCCATGTTCCTCTGAATGCTTGACACAAAAAAGAAAAAGAACAGAGACACTGGGTGAGATGTGTTTGTGCCGGATGACTCCCTGAGGCTCGCATACGCGCATAATAGGAGCTCTGTGTGACCCTTTTCGAAGTTCGAGGTTCATTCTCATTTGCTGCCATTTTCCCAGCGTGATTTCTGAAGACATGGGTTTGAAAGGGTCTCTGGATGGGCACACTTACACACACTCACGCACAATACCAAATGTAACAAATGCACTGGTCTGTGTACAGGCATGTATATACACATAATCCAAAACAGAAACCTGCAAACACACACTCCAAAACAAAAACATGTCCCAGAGTAGAGGACCACACACACACACACACACACACACCCCTGAGCTAAGAAAAAGTACTATGCTATTTGTCAAATGATAAAACTATAGATATATGGTTAAAAATGATGATTACATGTATTGACGCTTTCTGTTTGACAAATGTTATAGAATTATGTCGATAGTTCACTGTTTAAAAGTCATTGCGAAAATAGCTCAGAAAAGTTAAGTTGGCTCTGAGAAAATCTCTAACACACTCTTTTAGGGCTGGTTCACACAGAAAACGTTTTTGCTGTAAAACACAGTTCAGAAGAGCGAAAAAAGAGCATGTTTTTTAAAAAGCTGAACTTGTGTGCCGCGTTTTTAGAATGCCGTGTTCGTGAGACGCTTCAAAAGACTCAAGCGCAACGGTATGGAACGCCAGTCAGTTCAAAAATACGCAAATTTGTGTATATTTGAACTGACTGGTGTTCCATACAACATCCATAGCACATGTTTACATTGAAAAACAATGGAGCTCAATGGAATGAAACAACACGTTCTGTTTGAATAGCCCCCTAAAAAAGTAATGGATCTTTATTGGTATTGATGTTTGTAGAACCTTTAACAAAAGTTTGGTTTTTTTTAATAGTAGAAAGTAAATGCTCTTCATACAAGAAAAAAAAGTTTCTTTTAAGAACTGTCCACTGAACAGCCTTTTGAGGAGCCTAAAATGGTTATTCTATATGGCATCGCTACAAAAAAAACCCCAAAAAACTTTTAACATTTTGTTTTTAATTTTTGTGTTAATTGCAAATGCCAATTTTTATTATTTATGTAATGACTTTAGGGAAATGTTAAGTATGGCTTATGTGTTCAAATACTGTACATTTGGCCACTGTAAATTGATCTCATTAATGGTAAAACAGAAGTAGAGACAGATCTTTTCTTCTGTATAGTAACATACATCCAATTAAAATTAATTATCAAAAAATAAAAAATAAATGGCTCACCGGAAGATTGAGTTATGACATTATCTTTAACAATTACAAGGTCAAAAAAAAAAAAACATATGTATGGATGAATCGCTCACGATAAGATCAATAACATGCAAGGGTAAATTTTCATTTCATGCTGACTTTAATGCATTAAAATATTGCAGTAAGGGTCATTTTAGCCGTAAAGATATATGAAAACATATCGATATAATATGCTGCATGTAAAATATATTTCATGGCCTGCTTCGTATGAACATAAATCCCTATAATAATCCTGTGCAGAACTTTTCTCTCTCTCTACAAACAAACTGTACCAGAGACCAGTAGCAGAAGCAGTGCCAAACATATCCGCATGAAATTGTAATCTCTATAATCAAAATATAACATAAAACTAACTGTTTAATTTTGAGTACCTCAAAAGAATTACAGTTAAAACCACTATATTACAAAAATGACAAACCATAATCTCTGTGAACTCTCATAAACCAAACATTTATTCAGAGCTGATTACAGACAGATTTTCTCTGGTTGGTGTTTTTCCTGAAACAATATCACAGTGTTATTTGAGAATTAACAAACTTATTAAAGCATTTTTACAAAATGAAATGGCAAACCAAACAAGAGAATTGGACATTGTATTGTCAATTGTGCATTTTCACTGGACTTAAATCCCAGTTTTCACTGCTTTCTATTTCAGCTGCTGTGCTGATGTTTTTGGCTGCTGTGTTGGGGTGTGGTCAGGCGCTGGACCGCACACTCATTCTGTCCAATGAGAGGAGCTCGATAGAGAGAACATATGAGCTAACCAAATACCTGGACCACCAGCTGAAGGAGATCAGAGACACCTACGTGAGTCACAATCTGTTAGTGTGTGTGCGTGCTTGTGTGTGTATGTGTTATCGGTGTGTGACGATGAAATGTGACGTATTTGTTTATAGATGTTTTCCTGTGGATGCTCTCCCCCTCACTCACTCTTTGTATTATTATCTCTTTCCTCTTTCCCTGACTGTATTGTGATACATGCTCTAGTTATATAATTAGCTGTTTCTAATATCTTGTAACTGACATTTGCCAGGTAATGGTGTATAAAGACCCCTTTAAATAGTTTGATAGCAGTTTTGTGCACTGTGTTTATGTGTTTGTTATTGAAACAGGAAGTTGGGGCGGGACACATCAAGGCTTGTCCTTTTCATATTAACTAGTTCTTTGGGTAACTTAAAAGCTGCATGAAATTAAAATTCACCTTATTTTCTAAATGCATATTATAGATCTTTATGTCCATGCATATGTTTCTTGCTTTTTTTAATTTGATGTAACTTTTATTCATGTAATGAATTTATCTTCTGGTGAAATAACAGACTCTCTCTCTGATGATGAATGCAGGACTTCTCCAATCATTTAGTTGCTTAAAAGGGATCTATAATGCCCTTTTTATAAGATGTAATATAAATATCTGGTGACCCCACAATCTGTCTTTGAAGTTTCAGCTCAAAATACCCCACAGATCATTCATTGTAGCTTGTCAAATTTGCCTCTATTTGGGTGTGAGCAAAAACACGCTGTTTTTGTGTGTGTCCCTTTAAATGCAAATGAGCCCTTTAACAGCTCGCTCTTCGGTTGCTCAACAACAACAAAGCTGGACAATCTCACGCATCCAAAATGACGATTGTCAGTAACAGTGTTCAGCCTTACATTGTTCAAACCGGAGTCAGACACTGATGGAGAGACTCAGAATGGTTAGTGGATAAATTTATGTAGTTGCTGTGGTGTTTATTCAACTCCTTGACTAGCATGTGCCGTCATGTTAATCTTTTGTGCAAATCCAGTTTGAATTGACCCTCATTCGTGAAGCAGTCCGGCGTAAAATTATGGCATGCCAACAAAACTCTGCTACAACAACTCTTCCTCTTCTCTAAAGCAGCCTAACATGGCCTCACCCCCTTTTTTGTGTGTTCCCAGAGGCAGGGTTTAGGTAAATTTTGGGGTTTGTGATGTCACCAACCCGGGGAGAAGCTTGATGTAGTCCCTACCAGCCATTTGTTGTAGTCCGATTTCTGTAAAAGAAAATATCTCCTTTTGCATTGAACTTTTAACGCCGTGACTTTGTAGATGTTGTTTATGCTCAAACAGCAACATTGCACACTAACTAAAGTGAAATCATAATCAAGGACCCCTTTAAACCAAACAACCAAATCTCAAAATCCAGTGAACAACCGATGCATTGAACCAAGTACACAGCCTACTCTTTTTTTTCTTCAATATTCTGTTTCACTCAGATGCATGTACTGTACGGAAGAAAAGATTTGCCACTACATCCATTTCTGCGCAACTTTAAAGGCATAGTTCATCCAAATATGAATATTCTGTCATCATTTACTCACCCTCATGTTATTCCAAATCTTGACTTTCTTTCATCTGCGGAACATAAAAGAAGATATTTTGAAGAATGTTGGTAACCAAACAGTTTTTGGGTACCATTGACTTCCATTGTATCTTTTTTGTGTTCCACAAAACAAAGAAAGTCGTACAAGTTTGGAACAACATAAGGGTGAGTAAATAATTACAGAATATTCATTTTTGGCCAACAAACATGCCAACTAAACAAAAACAAGCAACCAACATCCTGTGACTCACAACTTTCTAGTCAGAAGCAGATGGTATTTAATATTTAAGAGGACTTTCACAGACTAGAGAGCATTTTACTTGACAAAATTTGTTATAAACCCAGGTATTCAGTATGCGTCTTCAATACTTATGTTTATTTAGTCATCTTTTAGGAGTACACTTAGGTTCCAAAATGGGAAGAACATTTTGGTTTCCCTAAAGAACCTTTTAGTAATCAGTTCTTAAAGGATTAGTTCACTTTTAAATAATATTTTCCTGATAATTTACTCACCCCCATGTCATCCAAAATGTTCATGTCTTTCTTTCTTCAGTTGAAAAGAAATTAAGGTTTTTGATGAAAACATTCCAAGATTATTCTCCTTATAGTGGACTTCAATTTGCCCCAAATGGTTGAAGGTCAAAATTACAGTTTCAATGCAGCTTCAAAGGGCTTTAAACGATACCAGACAAGGAATAAGGGTCCTATCTAGCGAAACGATCAGTCATTTTCGAAAACAAATGTAAATGTATATGCTTTATATAAACAAATGATCACCTTCCAAGTGCTTCCGCCAAAACCGCACTTTTGTATTCTTCAACACGCCTACGCTGTATGTCCTACGCCTTCCCTATTCTACTTACGGAAAAAACTGAACTGCCGCTGCGTTCGCTCCGTAAGTAGAATAGGGAAGGCGTAGGACATACGGCGTAGGCTTTTTTTGAAGAATACGAAAGTGCGGTTTTGGCGGAAGCACTTGGAAGGCGATTATTTGTTTATATAAAGCATATACAGTTGTATTTTTTCGAAAATGACAGATCGTTTCGCTAGATTAGACCCTTATTCCTCGTCTGGAATCGTTTAAAGCCCTTTGAAGCTGCATTGAAGCTGTACTTTTGACCTTCAACCATTTAGAGACCATTGAAGTCCACTATAAGGATAATAATCCTGGAATGTTTTCATCAAAAAAAAAAATTCTTTTCAACTGAAGAAAGAAGGACATGGACATCTTGGATGACATGGGGGTGTGTAAATTATCAGGAAAATTTTACTTGAAAGTGAACTAATCCTTTAAAAGAACCATATTTTTTTTGTTTATTTTCTTGGTGTGAATCCTATTTCAATAATCTAAAGAACATTTTTCCACTATAAATAGCATTTTGTGCAATGGAAAGGGTTAAATGTTCCTCATAGAACCATCAGTGCCAATAAAGTACCTTTATTTATTTTTTTTACAATTTTGATTTCATGGGGTCCTTAAGTGCCTTGGTCTTATAAACCTTAAAGCACATAAAAAAACACTACAGAATCAGTGTAATTGTTTTCTAATATCTCTCCTCATCTCTGGTCCTCAGCTGTCTTATCTTGGGCCTCCATTCAGTGATCCCGGCTTCTCTCCTCCACGTCCCAACAGCTCCTCTCTGTCCGTGCCCAGTGCAGCTACACGTGTGGACTTGTGGCGCGGGCTGGAGAACGGTGCCCGTCTGGCACAGAACCAGCATGCATACAGCATTCTTCTGTGTGCTGTGAGGGATCTGGCGCGCTCCACCCTGTGTCCGTACCTCCAGAGCTCTCTCCTACACTTCTGCTCCGGCCTTAGTGGGTTACTCGGCTCAATATCCGGCCTGATGAACGCCCTGGGCTACACCAACCTACCACCCTCCACAGGTTACGCCACGGCCGCTCAAGGATACGCCCCACCCATGTCGTCACAGTTTCAGGGCGTGAGCGAGAACAGCCCCGCCCCTCTACGGAGTTACGTGCCTCGAAACAAAGGCGTTCAGACCGCCTCGGGTGTGAGAGAGGGAACGACTCGGGCGGATCTCAAGCGGGACAGAGAGAGAGAGAGGGGGAGGAGAGGGAGGAGAAAAGAAGGAGAGAGTTGGGTCGCCAAAGAGGAGCGAGAGAAGGAGGAAGGAATGGAGAGATGGGGAAAAAGGAGAAGACTGCTGAGCATGGAAGAGGAGAAAACGCTAAAACTGATAAACAACATGAACTACACAACTTTAAAAGTTGGAGATGGATACCGAAAGCAGCCCCTACTCTTTTCCTTGCCATCCCTCCATCCTCGTCGATCTAGCCGCTCCATCTCGTCTCCTAATGCTGGTCTCTCTCCTCTCTCACTCCTCTATCAGTACGGAGGGCCGGCCGCTGAGGTTCACACTTTGCTGGCGGCCCCTGTGCTGTCATCACATCCCGCCCCTAATGACTTCTCAAGGAAAGTTGAGGGATTTTGGGTACTGCGAGAACTGCAGAGCTGGCTGTGGAGATCCGCGAAAGATTTCACCAGACTAAAGAAACGGCTACGAGCTTGAGAAGGAACAAACGCTCTGATCTAAAACCTAATGAACTGCTTTCTAACTATTAGAGAAATTTCTCTGACAAAAAAAGATTCAGTGTCTATTCTCAATAGTTTAGCAATGTATGAAGCACAGCTCACACTGAAGTCACTTTCAATAGGGTGACCATATGTGCCATTTTCCCAGGACGCGTCCTGTCCGGGATTTCTAAATTGCCTAAAATGGCTTGAGCCCTTGCCTCTTTAATCGTGAAAGTGGTCATATTGACGTGCCCCCTGAACACAATTTCTAAACGTCTGTGCAAGCCACTGTTCTTATTGACAGTCTTCATGCAATGCATTAAAATGTTGTCGTATTTGCAATGCTTTGACCGTTCTCTGTAGATCCAGCCTTCTCGCAAGCCACGATTGGTCAATTATGTTTAATGCACGCTATGGGTAAAATAATTTTTTAATCATTACCTTCTGCAAATATGAAAACCAAAACTACATTTTATGCAACTTAGAAATCCTGGACAGGACGTGTCCTGGGAAAATGGCACATATGGTCACCCTACTTTCAAACCTAGCAGTTTTCTGTTGGTCAACTCTGCAAATTCACATGACCAACTTGATCCAGTTGCAAAATCTGTGTGGGAAAACTTTCGCATTTATGCAAATTCCCAATTGCATGGATTCCCATTGAAATTACTGGATTTCACCCATGAAAATTTGCTGAATAACAGTAAATGTGGCCACACCTTAATGGAACACTCCACTTTTTTTAAAAAATAGGCTCATTTTCCAACTCCCCTAGAGTTAAACAGTTGAGTTTTACCGTTTTCAAATTCATTCAGCCGATCTCCGGGGTCTGGCGGTGCCACTTTTAGCATAGCTTAGCATAGTTCATTGAATCTTATTAGACCGTTAGCATCTCGCTCAAAAATGACCAATGAAGAGATATTTTTAAAAGATAAAAGATATTTTTCCTATTTAAAACTTAACTCTTCTGTACTTACATTGTGTACTAAGACCGATGGAAAATTAAAAGTTGCGATTTTCTAGGCCGGTATGGCTAGGAACTATACTCTCATTCTGGCGTAATATTCAAGGAACTCGGCTGCCGTACCATGGGTACAGCAGGCACAATGATATTACGCAGCGTCTCTCACAAATGTCTCCATGGTTGCAAGGCACGCTCCCTGTATCAAACAGGGGGTCACAGCCGCTACGTAATATCATTGCGCCTGTTGCACCCATGGTACGGCAGCAAAGTTCCTTGAATATTACGCCGGAATGAGAGTATAGTTCCTAGCCAGATCAGCCTAGAAAATCACAACTTTTCATTTTCTGTCGGCCTTAGTACACGATTTAACTACAGAAGATTCAAGTTTTAAATAGGAAAAATATCAAAACTCTTTGGTCATTTTTAAGCGAGATGCTATTGGTCTCATCAGATTCAATGAACTATGCTAAGCTATGCTAAAAGTGGTACCGCCAGATCGGAGATCGGCTGAATGGATTCAAAAACGGTAAAACTCAACTGTTTAACTCTAGGGGAGTTGGAAAATGAGCCTATTTTCAAAAAAAAAGTGGAGTGTTCCATTAAGGCAGAAACCTAACAGGGATGAAACCTTATAAATAAATGATCCGGAACACTCTACAAATAGTTCTCCGCACAGGAGATCCAACTCACAACTGATTCTAATAGAGTTTGTTGATATCTTGTTGCTAACCTAACAACATGACACTCCAATAAGAATAAAATACACAGAATGCACAAATATTGGGTAAAATAGTCAGGCAGTTACTGTGAACTATTGATACTTTTTGACATTGAATGAATTATACATATATTTTTATCAAGATTTCTAATGATTCAGCCACCATGTTTAATTTATTTCACTAGGCTTTTAACAATGCATTCTGGGATTGTCTCATTTGCGAATGATAGATGCAGTGCTGCCTGAATTTGTTCAAAACACATCCATATCAGGAGCTTGGATGATGCCATAAAGTGCTGCCTGTGAGGAGCAGCTCACTAGGTTTTGGAACAGTAACAGATTGATTCATGCTCTATGGATGGAGATCTAAGGACTTCAGATGGTCACGCTTTGCACTAAATCACCAAACAGAAAAAACCCGACAGTACGTCACAAAGGGAAGAGAGCGCTCATTGAGAGAGCTAGACATGATTCAGCAGAAGGAAAGTGAATCATGTTTGGAGTCATGCAGTAGTGAAAGGGTCAATGGGAAAAGTAGAGGAAATGTGGCATAACTAAAGAAACAAAGGAGAGTTTTTTGCTGCCTCACAAACTGAGTCAGTAATGCCTCATTGACACTCACTCGTCTTTTTCCAGACACACACAAATACACACCTACACATTTGGAAACACAACAAATCTGATGCTCAGATGTTGTGTACGAACAGAAAAAGGCCATATGAAATTATATTATTCAAAAGCTTTATAACATTTTTGGGCATGGTACTGGTAATACTGTTTTCTAGAAATGTACAATGAGAAAAGCATGGTAATTCTTTTAGAATCATGCAGTACTATGTAAATACCATGGTACGTGAATGTGGTAAAAATTCAGTACCATGGTATATATCAAAGTATCACAGTATTACTATGTTTTGGCTTGGTATCATAATAATACTGTGTCTTCTGGAAGTATTCAGTGGTAATACTATGGTATTGTAGGAAAGATATAGAGTACTATGGAATGTGAATATGGTAATCTTAATATAGTATTCCCATTTAAAAAAAAAAGATAACAGTATTCTTAAAGGTTCATTGGGGTATCATGAAAATACCAGAGTATATAATAATATACTATGGCGTTTACATGATACTCCAGTGATATAACAGAGCGCAAAAAAGTACCATGATACAACATGTTTTTTGGATATGTTCCATGGTATTCTTGGCATACCATATAAATACCATGGTGCAGGGATTTCAGTACCATGGTATATATCAAAGTACCTTGGCATTTGTTTTTAAACCAACATGGCAATCAGTACTATGGTATGCCATGTAAAAAAAAAAAAAAAAACTACCATGGTAAACTGAAATTTCTGCACCATGGTATTCTTCAATTCTCTGAAGTAAAGTACCTTGAATATAATATAAATGCCACTCTGTATAAATATGATAATCATACAGTCCCATAAAATATATCAAAGTACTATAGTATTACCATTCTTTTACCATGTTACCACCACCAGTTTTTTTTTTTTTTTTTTTTACAGATAAGAGATTTCAACGCAAGTTATAATGCAGATGAGGGGGTGTATAAATATGAGTGTTTGTGTACAGTCTGTACATTGATTTTCTGTATGTGTGTATATGTCTGTTATATTTATTTAATACTATTTATTTCTCTGGGGTACGACTGTATGATGTCACATGTTTTTTTGCAGAGTACAAAAGACCTTTACTGACTACACTTTGGGTGTGTGTGTGTGTGTACTGTTACCCCTTGAGGAAAAACCAGAGGGACTGGGAGGATAGCGGGAGTTTTATTCGTCTGTCTAAGAGAAATTTATGACCACTCCGTTCTTTCATGTAATCCCACATCCTCTCATCCCTCTCTTCCCCTCTATCTCTCTCTCACGCCTCTCCTCTTCCCTAGCGCTCACCTACTGACACACACACACACATACACACATGTTTACTTCACTATCTAAATGGGAACATTGCATAGACGTCTATTGTTTTTGGTCCCACTTTATATTAAGTGAATATGTAGTAAGATTTACATTAATCATTTGATACAATGCACTTATTGTGTACATACATGTTTGTATTTATATTTTAAAAATACCTGCATATAATTAGAGCTATAATTACACCATTCCACCAAACCTGTCCCCAACCTTACCTGTGTCCCACCTCAATAGCAGCACAAATGTTTTTTTCAATATGAACACAAGTACATTGTACCTAACGGTTATTATTTTTTGATGTAAGTACATAGTATTTAAATACACGTAATATAAAATGTGACCGTTAGAAATACTAAAAACTAACCCCAACACTTTCTAAAATTAAATTACAATTTAAAAAAAAAAAACTTTATTTACCTTATTTAATTCCATTTTTACAAATAAGGATGTCCCCAATGGGAGATTTTGTCAGGTTTAGCTCATTTCAGGGTACAAATTTTTCCCCAAAAGATGTAGGTACACACACACACACACAATTATACACAAGATAAAAGCAAAATGTCACTTGTCATACTGGCATAAACATCAGAGTACAAACACAATCAAATGAGCAAATATTCAGGTGCTTAATGTTTCTTTTCCTCAGGCTATGTTTGGGGTAAAATTAAAGGATCAATGATAATTTGTGTTTCCCTTTGAGCAACACACCTGCACTGGAGTTATCACGGCACAACCACACCCACACACACTCTCTCTCTCTCACACACACACACACACACATACAGGGGTGTGACATGTTCTTTTATGTGCAATTATCACAAATTACGGGAAAAGATGAGTTTGGTGAGGGGGAACTCTCTCTCACACACACATGGCCAAAGACTCAGCGAAATGCGTAATGCAGAGTCCAGTCAGCTTCGGCCCCTAAATGGATGACCACACATTGGCAACAAAGGCTGCATTGTGTGCCTGTGTGTGTGTGTATGTGTCATCACGTGTCGCTTCACTGAATCAGTGCGAGTGTGTGTGAGACTGTTTATGCATCTGTGCGACTGTAAAGTAGTTTTATTTGTTTTACTTTAAAAGGCCTTTTCCGAAAACCTCTCATCTTGCGCCATCGTGTCTGCCTGGATCTTTCTGCCATATGTGCAGCAGAGCGCAAGTCTCCACTGCCAATCACGCATTAAATCACTCGTCTGTCATCAGGTCATCAGCAGCCGCCTATTTAGTGAATCTTTATAGCTCCCTCCATTCTCATTCAGACTTTTCACCTTCTGCCGCTGCTCGTCGTCACTGTCTTTCTCCGTTTTTCTTTCCCATCCTTGTCCAGCACACCCCCTCTCTCTCCGTGTCGAGCCCTGATCACCTGCAGCACATAAAAATTCCTTTTTTCTCTCTCCAGAGGATTGCGCCGCTGCCTAGGGAGTTTCTGCATTCCTGTTTCTCTCTCTCTCTTTCCGTCTGTCTCTGCCTCCTCGATCCTGCTGTTTTTTCTCTTGCTGCTTTGTCTTTCCCTCTCACCTGTGGCCCAGCCCTTCCTGTTACCTCACGGCACCCACCTGCCGCGCCCGCGCCCCCGCTGTGCCGCGCTTCTTTGGCTGCAGGGCTGGGCTGACTCTCCCAAACCGCTCGGTGCGGGGGAAACCTAGGGCACAGGTTGACTGATTTATTGCCTAATCAATTTATCCTCCCAGTTAAGAGTCGGTAACCACAGTCAGTCACCGTTCATTTATCTATGTGAATGTTGACTTATTAGCCCTCGAGGAAAAACAGACTTTAATGTACCGTGGCGTGTTTTAGTGTTATTCAACATGCTTTCAGAAAGATTATGGAGGATTGTTTTGGATTGCCTACAGAGAGTTTGGTGTACGTGTGTGTGAGTGTGGGTGAATGAGTCAACTATGTGTTTATAAAGTTGCACCTAGTGAGCTGCTTGCTATCTACCGCCTACATAGTCAGCATCTTAACTGAAATGACACCCAGTAACTGATTTGAAATGCTCTGTGTACAAATATTGCTCCTCCAATGAGGTCTATAATACCTGAAGAAAGCTATCTGTTAGCATTCACATTATCTAACTGGTTGATGGCACCACCAGAAGGCGTACAGTCCATTTTATGCTTTAAATAGTTCTGTAAAAAGCTTTGTGTGTTCATCGCACGTTGTGTGTCCTTCACATTACAATTGAGTTCATCTTCCCTGGCAGAGCTTAATACAATCACATATGTATCTTTCTCTCTCTTACACACACACTCAAACACATGCTAACCCTATGCTAAATAGCTCTCCAAAAAAGAACCACACTGGTAAAACCTTTTATTCTGAAATATTAACTACAAAGGTTTGGGGTCAGCAATTTTTTTAAAGGTTTTTAAAAGAAGTAGCGCATGTTGTGAGCAAAAATATAGATTAACTAGATTATGCTAACCAGCCAAACCTTGGTCTCTTCCCTGCATTGGATTATGCCTGCGTCTCAGAAAAAAAACAGTAGACTATTCAAAATAATGTACACTGTGAATCCAAATGAGTTAAGATAACTCAGTTAATTTGAGGAAACTAATTTCTTTAAGTTTAAAAAACATTTAAAATAAGTTTACATTTAAAACTGTTGTTAACTTCTGTATTATATGTAGTCTACTCATTCAGTGATTTCAGGTGCAGCACTTAATATATTTCAGTACAGTCTGACAGTAGCATGTGTAACTGGTCATACTCGATCTGCTCTGCGTCTCCGGCAGGTGAGCTAACAAGGATGCTAAAGACAGTGGTCTCTAGCGCCAGTCACTAGTGTGCCTGTTGAGGCCTGGGGAGTGAGTTATTCTCACACAGTTCTTACTAGCTGGCCTCTGTTACACTCACCCCCCTACACCTCACTCCCATCTGGATCATGACACCAAATGTAACGAGTCCACGCAACCCGCTCCAAGCTAGATTCAAACCAGCGAGATGCATGGGCATGGGAGGTGGGCACGCTAACAAGGACGCTAAAGACCGCAGTTTCTAGCACCAGTCACTAGTGTGCCTCTTGAGGGCTGGGGAGTGAGTTATTCTCACACAGTTCTTACTAGCTGGCCTCTGTTACACTCACCCCCCTACACCTCACTCCCATCCGGGTCACGACACCAAATGTAACCGGTCCTACTCAACCTGCTCCAAGCGAGATTTGAACCGGCGTCTCCATCATGGGAGGTGGGAACGCTAACAAGGACGCTAAAGACCACAGTCTCTAGCACCAGTCGTGTGCCTTTTGAGGCCTGGGGAGTGAGTTAGTTATTCTCACACAGTTCTTACTAGCTGGCCTACATTACACTCACCCCCCTACACCTCACTCCCATATAGGTCACGGCACCAAATGTAACCAGTCCTACTCAACCTGCTCCAAGCGAGATTCGAACCGACATCTCCGGCATGGGAGGTGGGCACTCTAACAAGGACGCTAAAGGCCGCAGTTTCTAGCTCCAGTCACTAGTGTGCCTCTTGAGGCCTGGGGAGTGAGTTTTACTCACACACTTCTTACTAGCTGGCCTGTTACACTCACCCCCCTACATCTCACTCCCATCTGGATCATGACACCAAATGTAACGAGTCCACGCAACCCGCTCCAAGCTAGATTCAAACCAGCAAGATGCATGGGCATGGGAGGTGGGCACGCTAACAAGGACGCTAAAGACTGCAGTTTCTAGCACCAGTCACTAGTGTGCCTCTTGAGGGCTGGGGAGTGAGTTATTCTCACACAGTTCTTACTAGCTGGTCTCCGTTACACTCATCCCCCTACACGTCACTCCCATCCGGGTCACGACACCAAATGTAACCGGTCCTACTCAACCTGCTCCAAGCGAGATTTGAACCGGCGTCTCCATCATGGGAGGTGGGAACGCTAACAAGAACGCTAAAGACCACAGTCTCTAGCACCAGCCGTGTGCCTTTTGAGGCCTGGGGAGTGAGTTAGTTATTCTCACACAGTTCTTACTAGCTGGCCTACATTACACTCACCCCCCTACACCTCACTCCCATATAGGTCACGGCACCAAATGTAACCAGTCCTACTCAACCTGCTCCAAGCGAGATTCGAACCGACATCTCCGGCATGGGAGGTGGGCACTCTAACAAGGACGCTAAAGGCCGCAGTTTCTAGCTCCAGTCACTAGTGTGCCTCTTGAGGCCTGGGGAGTGAGTTTTACTCACACACTTCTTACTAGCTGGCCTCTGTTACACTCACCCCCCTACACCTCACTCCCATCTGGATCATGACACCAAATGTAACGAGTCCACGCAACCCGCTCCAAGCTAGATTCAAACCAGCGAGATGCATGGGCATGGGAGGTGGGCACGCTAACAAGGACGCTAAAGACTGCAGTTTCTAGCACCAGTCACTAGTGTGCCTCTTGAGGGCTGGGGAGTGAGTTATTCTCACACAGTTCTTACTAGCTGGTCTCCGTTACACTCATCCCCCTACACGTCACTCCCATCCGGGTCACGACACCAAATGTAACCGGTCCTACTCAACCTGCTCCAAGCGAGATTTGAACCGGCGTCTCCATCATGGGAGGTGGGAACGCTAACAAGGACGCTAAAGACCACAGTCTCTAGCACCAGTCGTGTGCCTTTTGAGGCCTGGGGAGTGAGTTAGTTATTCTCACACAGTTCTTACTAGCTGGCCTACATTACACTCACCTCCCTACACCTCACTCCCATATAGGTCACGGCACCAAATGTAACCGGTCCTACTAAAACCGGCGTCTCCGGCATGGGATGCGGGCATGTTAACAAGGACGCTAAAGACCGCGGTCTCAAGCATCAGTTGCTAATGCACCTCTTGAGGCCAGGGGAGTGAGGCTTACTCACACAACCCTTACTAGATGGCCTCTGTTACACATGTTGCTAAGCTAACAACTTGATACTCTAATAAGCACAAAAATACATAGCATACGCAAACAATGGGTAAAATTGTTAATTAAGCTAAATACTTAATGGTACCTAATTTACGTTTAATTCAACATTTTTATTTACTGCGTTGGCCATCTTGGATGAGTTTGTCCACTAAGCTTGTTGCAAAATGTTTTGGGATTGGCTTCTCTTTGGGCCTGTTTACACTCGGTCACTTAATGCCGATCTTCGTTTCCCATGTTATATGCAAATTTAGCAGATTTTATGTCAACGAAGAGCAACAGATTTGAGCTGCATTTTATTTATCATCAGCTAATTTCAAGATCAAAGACCACAATAGAAGAGAGAGCGACATCAGCACTGCTAAGATCATTTAGTCTTACTTCTTTTAATGGAGAAGTTTATATCTTCAGGATGTGTCGCCGAACTTTTAGTTTCATTTGTGGCAATTTGCGTGTTCGCAGCTTGCTGAAGAGATACTCAGCTACTCATCTGCGGCGATGCATGTTGCAGTAGTGCTGTCATATCTGTCTACCTGCAGGAGCCTGTATAAAGCCGTGTTTCCACTGCAGGAACTTTCCCCAGGAACTAGGGACTTTGGAGTGGTACTCACTGTGTTTTGACCACAGGAACCAGAATCTAAATGAAGTTCCAGGTAAAATGTAAAAAAATTTCCTGGCACAAATTGTTCCAGGTAATTTCGGTGGAAAAGTGGCTTAACACGCTCTCACACGTTTATTTATTTTTTTTATCATTTTGGGAGGAGTAAAATTTACAAATTCAACAATCAGATGCGTTTACACTGTTCCAGTTTCGTGTGGAATGTGTCTCAGGACACTTCCTGAAATGGTTTTAGTGATCAGATTTAAATCTGTCTCAAAAGGGTATTTACACCTAGTATTTACAGTTATCCAATCAGGGAAAATGCATGAAGTGTCCATGGTGTAAACAGACCCTTTGAACAACAAATGAAATGATGCCTTTGATTTTAGCTAAAATGAAGGCTGCATTGGAATACCTTCACATCTGTAGCACACCTGATGCTTTAAAATGCTGTCTAGGTAGACAGTTAACTAGGTTTGGAACAAAGCTACAGTGCTGAGTGAGAAAAAACTGGCTGATAGAATTAGTTCAATTGCCAATGGTTTGGTTTAAAATGCATGTTGGCAGTTTGTCAGATTAAAAATACGGTTAGCATCTGTTTGAGTGTGTGTGAGAGGGAAAGAGACATAGGTGATCGTATTAAGCTCTGCCAGGGAAGATGAACTCAACTGTAATGTGAAGGACACACAAAGTTTGATGAACACACAGACGTTTGTCTTTGAGTGTGTGAGTAAGTGAGTGAGAGGTAAATAAAAAGCTTTTAGTGTCAGAGATGGAAGGACAAAGATTACAGTCACAAAACCTCCCACACTGTCTTTCGAACATGGCGTACACACACACATCTGATTTGTCTGTCCACACACACATGGCTGGGCCTATTTTTGGAGGCTTTTAAAAGTTCCAAGAATCTTCAACATAAACTAATGAACTGTAACGGTTCCTTAAAATCCGCATGAGCATGTGATGTTCTTCCATTCCGTTCTGCTTCTCCTCTATCTCTTTCATTTCGCTCTGTTGTTTCTCCGTGACCCAAACACAAGCTGACAGGTGAAGAATGGCTTTCTCACGCTGCGAGCGTGAGCGAGTGATCGCGCACCCAGCTCGACCCAGGCGGAGGATTTCGAGAGCGGTGCGCACGCCCTCGAGTGATTCCACTTTTACAGCAGTTAAATGAGGTTGGCTGAGTGCCACCATCAGAACATCTAAAACTAGGAGCTCATTTAATTAGAGGAAAGACATTTTTGTCTATTTTTGGTCAGAGTTTTTGTCTGACTTCAGAAGACATGGAATGCGGAATAATAAAAATAAAGGTTTTTTAATGGTATCTATGAAGAGCCTTAAGAACCTTTCCATTCTACAAAAGTTTTTTTTTATAGTGGAAAAAGGTTCTTTAAAAAATGGTTCTTTTATGAACTGTTGAGTGAAAATGGTTCTTCTATGGCATATGACTGTGAAAACCCCCTTTTGGAAACTATTTTTAAGAGTATGTTTACAGTACTTTGTGTCCTCGTTCACCTTCATTTATGGAAAAGAGTAGCGTCACCATTCTTCAGAACATCTTTTGTTTTCCATAGAATAAAGAAGTTTCAGTGGGGAAATTCCATTTTTATTTCCTTATTAATCAAATCCTCACTAACATCTTCAGTTATTAAGTGCCTTTGTTATTTCTGAATAGATGAAACACTGCAGTCTTCTCAAATGTGACTAGAATTTACAGAGAAATATCTTGCCAAACACTTCTATTGTATTTGGCCATTGAATTCAGTGAAGTCTAAGAAGTATGTTTACGTTCCATTCTTTGAGAACTGTCAAGGTGGAAACATGTTGAAAAGATGAAAAGTCAGTGGAGCCTCCTTTAAATGCTTGAGCAATACTGTTTGGAATCACACACCTGTTTTTAAAGCAAAGAGAGCTACACATGCACATAAACGCACACCCATACGCAAAGTTTGGGGAAGCAATCGGGGAGAAATTACAGACATGTGTGGACTCTGAAGGTAAGAAGTCAGTTGTACGAACTCTGACATGAAACCATGACCTTTGGAGATCTTTACGGATGCAGACTTAAAGACAAGAGTTAAGCTACTGACAGAGTGTATATATACATACCACTATGAACATATGTTAGAAAATTCCCCTGTCGGCTTAGCTAGACAAATTGAACAAAACATTGTTCATAGAACATTTTTTAGACAGACAAAGAGTATGATCAAGCAGACAAACTGACTTCTGGCCCTTTCAGTGAATGTGTAAATCAAGACATACACTTTTATAGTTAAATAGGAGTTCAATTTTAGCAAAGAATTCAAACTAAATAACATTTGCACTATTTTTTTTTTTTTTTTTTTTTTTTACATTTATCTTATATTAAATGTGCAATTTTATCAATCCTGTTTCATTTTGAGAATGTCAATCTAGTTACAAACGTGATTTGAGTGATTTCATTTTTTTATAGCAGGGTTATCATGGAGTAATATAACTAAAACCATAAAACATTTCTGTCACTTTGAATAAAATAAACCTTATACTGAGATTGAATAAAATAACTTTTACTTCAGCTAGCTGCCAAGGCAACACTTCTCATTTTCATTTCATTTCATTAGTTTAACTTGATGTATAAAATAAATAGCTAAAACTGAAATTTTACATTAGACAATACATTTACAAAGTTACTAACACTTTAGGCTGAATAAAATTTAAACGAAAATATAAAAAATAAAAATGATTCAAACTATAATAGTTTTGCAATGATGCTAAAAAGAAGTAAGTATTAAATAAACAATAATGAATCTATTAAAGGTATTAATCAGCAGAAAATACGAAAAATAGGGGTGCATTTTTGTTTGCAATGAACAAAATTAAAATGAACGAGTACATCATAAATCCAGTTTCCAAACTCTGTTTTTTTCATACACTTTACTAATTTATTAATCTTTGATTGTCATTTAGAGCTGTCGGGATGGATTTCCCAGGAAATTCCGTTCTTCTGTCATATAGCTAGGCCTATGTAGCCTAAGTATAAAGTAGGGCAGGTTACTATATGTGGTGGTAGGTTTCCTGTTACTGTTATTTTAAAAAAAATACCTTAGACAGACTATTTCATATTTAAAATATGATGTTTTCAATAAGTCTAAAAACAGTGGCTTGTGCTATACCTGCTCGTAAGACATATTTTTCGTATATCCGTCTATCATTCGTTATTTATTTTTTCATTTGGAGGAGGAGCTTTGATGTTGTTGGTGACATATTTGCATTTACAAAGGATCACACTAACTTGGACACACCCGTACGCCTCAAACGATCAGATTCATCCGCGCAGAGGATGCAGAGTCGAAGCACAACTCAACGCAAATGCCGAAACAAAGATTCTCCGCAAGTAAATTGCAATTTTACGCATCAACCGCTAGTGGGCCAAAAGTAATAGGGCTCTACATTTACTTTTGGAAATTAAGTTACTTATTTTAATGATTTTTATACAGTTAATTTAATTAAACAGATTTTTTTTTAATTGTTAGATAAAGTTGAGAGGGGACATTATGTGACTACAATTTGTACCTTATGGTAAGACTCAATCACTTTATATGATAAACAGATTAAATTTGGGCTTTTATTCACATAAAAACACTGATCAGCTAACATAAACAGAAACTCAACCAAACCTGCTTGACGCGTGAAAAAAACCTCTTCCAGAATATCAAAAGTGCTGCGTAACTCACCAGAATGAACCTCATTGGTTCTCGCACAGGTCAAGCAAACATGCTTGAGCTTCCATTTACCACAACTGATGTGTGAGTTGATTAATGCTTATATGTGAATAAAAACCTAAATTCAATCTGTTCATCATATAAAGCGATCATGTCTCTTCAGAAAATTTGGACTAAACCGCTAAGCGTCAAAGATTCAGTTGTGTAACTGTCTGGAGGGACAGAAAGCTCTCAGATTTTATCAAAAATATCTTAATTTGTGTTCCGAAGATGAACAAAACACTTACAGGTTTGGAATGAAATTAGGGTAAATAATTAATGACAGAATTTTCATTTTTGGGTGAACTAACCCTTTAACATGTCACAGCAGCAGTAAAAATTATCACAATGTCATGAATGACCAAATTCTACACTCTAAAAACTAATTCAGGGGACTTTTAGTCATTACTTATATATATTGTTGTGAAATAAAAAATCAAATTCTGAAATGCTGTTAGACTTTTTACTTGTAATTGTTATTTTATTGAGTTTGGATGATACACAAATTATGCCTATTGATACAATATACTATCATGACTTGTCGTAGTTTTCAGTTAATCAAAAATGTATTTAATTTTAAGTTCTGTTAATGTAAAATACAGTCTGATGACGTGTAAATGTGTTTCACTGTTTTGAGTTGTATGAACACTTCTTTTAACTGGGCTGGGATTTATATTTCCCATCATGCTTTGCCCATGGCACTTGAAAGGGAGAGTAAATGCTAAAATTAAGTGTTATATAATTTTTTTTTGCACAAGATTAATGGTAAGGGAGATTTAGCAGTAATTAGTGTTTTGTTATGCTAATTTAGAAGAGTTTCTGTTAATGTGGGTTTTTGGAGATTTACCATCATGGTGACGAGCAGTGCTTGGTAAGATCATGTTACTTAGAAATGCAGTTTTATTGTGTCCAAAAAGCATCTTCACCTTACTTTGAACAATATGTTGGATCAACTTAAATAGTTGCATTCATGTTGACAACTGTTAAGTTCATGTTACTTAGAAATGTGTTTTTATTGTGGCAAAAAAAAAAAGTCTTCTCCTTACTTAAAACATTAGATCAACTCAAAATATTGCTTTGAATTAAAGTAATTCTCCCAATTGGCTTAAGTTCAAAATTCTAGTGGAAAACGTTAACATATTTTTTGTTGTTGTTGAATCAATGTTTTATTTTTTAGAGTGTACTAATTAAATTCAATCTCCCACTGCAGATGAGAAATGTAATGTTTTTTGACAAAAGGAACTGTTATCTTGTCAAAGCTCATTGCTGATCTGGTCTAAATAAGCTTTTTATGGCAGCAGCGCTGTAGCTGGATCTCAAAAGTACTTTCTGTCATGAGCAATCACAGAGTCTGCAGAAAACACAGCGCCGCTGCAAATACAGCACAGTTTACAAGTCTACAGAAGTCGAGGGGTTTGTTCGGTTTGACGTTTACAGAGTCGGCAGAGAGGGAAATTGGTCTCCTTTGGCTCAATTTATCCGAGCAATGGAGGATGTGTGAACAATTTACGAGGGCTAACTGTTTGAATGACAACACTATTGTTCTTTATCCTCAGGATGGGTGAAGGAGCGGATTTTAATAACACCATTTTAGACATTTAAGACACCTTTTGTTGTTTTACAGTTTAACCCTACCCTACGCTTTCCCCCCTCACATTCTCTCCTCTTCCACCGTCATCCATCATCCGTGTCGCTGGAGGTCACAAGCCATCGATCAGTCTCCCACCTTAAACATCAACTCTTGCTCTTGCTTGTGTCTTAATTCAGTTGATTTGAAGCAAATCTTAATTATAATGATGGTAACTAATATAATGATGTGTTAAATTTATATGTTCATCTATTAATAGGATGTAAGAGGCTATTTTCATCATCTGTCCTGGATGGAAACGCTGTAGTCTGATTGTGTGTACACAAAAAAAACATTCCCAGCTCTTAAAAAAAAAGAAAACTCAAAATATCATGGCAACATAATGTCTGATTTTTCTCAGTTTGACTCAACATGAATAAAATGTTTAGCTTTCCAATGTAGTTGAGAAAAATTTAAGGACCACTGTAAAAAAAAAAAAAAAAAAAAAACTTTTGAATTTGTGAAAAAAAAAGATTATTGCAATACGTATTCTATTTCAATTCCAAATGTAATTGGTGCACTTGCTTGCAATTTTTGTGAAAAAAAATTCTACACCAATTTTTTTTTTTCTTCAGTAATGTGATGCATTGAGATTTTTGAGTTCTTTTAAAGTCTGTGTCACTTTATTTTATATTTCTTGTTATAGCAACTAGAAATATTATTCAGCAATTTCCATTCAATAACATTTTGAATTGTCATTTATTTATCATTACCAAACACTGTTTTATATGTGCGCCTCTAAAAGAGGAAACATCAACATCACAAAATAAACTTTTAATAAGACACAGACATATGACCAAACATAAAACTCAATATTGGGGACGATTAACAAACACATCATAATCAGTACAAATACATAAATAAAGTCTTGATCACAACACTTACAATGGAATCTAAAGCAAATGCAGCGCATGTTTATAAAAATAATATGATTAAATGAAATACACAACAAATTCAAAGAATATAGTACTAATAAAAAATGAAGTGTTTTGGTGCCACCAAGTGGATATGAAAAGCAGCTGTTTGACTCGGAGTGAGCCGGCCATCCTGTCCCCTAAGAGCCAATGAGAGCAGAAAGGAACCCCAGCGGCCGGCCCCTCACAGATCTTCTGAAGAAATAATAATAAACTCAGGTCTGTGTTTCTGCCTTGGAAGTGGAGTTTGTCTTTTACTGAAGTTTTACAATGAAACTCAAGCTCAGCCAAACTCCAAACGTTGCCCGGGGACGAAAATTAAAACCACATGAGAGAGCAAGAGAGAGAGAGAGAGCAAGAGCAAGATGTCTGTTTATATGTTCATACTGATTGCAGTCTGGTCATCATTAAGAACAGAGAAATTGAGGAATGATAATAAGGTCTAATTTGAGAGGAATTTAAATCTCATCAAAGCATTTGAGATCGTTTGTTAGGTGATCTGCTATTGTCAGAGTGTATTTGTAAATCACAACATTATAAGGGGTTCATAAGGGGTGGGGTGTGTTATTCTTTCAAAATCTGAAATTAAATTTAATCTGATGAAGGAAGATGCTTGTTTGTGATGTATTTCCTGATCTGTGTGTGTGGGTCCGAGGGTTTTGTGCTGGCACTGATGTGGGCTGGTTGAGCATCAAACACAACATGTGACATGCACCAGTGTCTTTAGGAAAATTTGTGTCAGCTTCTTCAAATTAGCAAGCCTAATGTCATTTGCTTTAATTTTTTAACACTTCAGATATGAGAAGCCACAAGTTTTTTGTTTCATACTGGAATAAGCTTTTTTTCACTTAGAGTATGTGCAAAAAACTCTGTTTTTGGTATTCTTTTTAGATTTAAATGTGTAGAGTCATTTCAACTATATATTATAACACATTTTATATAACAAAATTTAACAATGCTACACATTTTACATTGGTAAAAATTGTCCTAGAGAATCTGTAAAACCTGTAAAAATCATGTTTTTTTTTTAAAGTTAATTGGCAATCTATGGTGAAAAGGGCCTATATTACATTCAAAAAGACAATACATGTACACGTACAATAAAATATTGTTAAACTATTTGTACAATGTTATACAAAGCAAATGTTGCGCATTTTACATTTGAAAGATTTTCATATTAATAGTCTTAGAGACATAAATGTTAACTTATGATTTAAAAATGTATGGTTAAAATATATAACATATTCAAAAAACATATATGTACATATTGTTACATTATTGTGCAAAACAGGATTTTATTTAGCCTACAGTTCAACTAGTCCAAGTAGTTTGGAAGTATCTATAGGCTATCTAAGAATTTGTATTTATCGCTTTTTTATTACCAATGTGTGAACAGCTTCTAGCTAAACTTAAAAAAGAGACCTTCCCAGACTTCATAGGTTGTCTATAAAAACCTGTAGACTGATTTTTATTTGAAGGACTCAGGATGTTTTTGCCGGGAAAATCCAAATGATGTGACAGTTACGCACGCTCCCGAGAGCTTCTGCTCCATTCTTTGACACGTGAAACTAATGCTTTCAGGATATTCAGTACTATAATGTCCATGTATCATGCAAATTAAAGGGATTAACCAAACTATAGTCTCACGACAGATGTATATATTCTCAGTTTACTTTAAATTAAAAGTCCTATCATAACAGTGTAATTTTAATTACCTTATCTCTCAACAATATGCCTGTTAACAGCTTGTGCAAACATACAAACATCGCTATGATCATTATTTCTTAACTGCTGTTTTCTCATTGCTGTCATTTTTGTTGTGTGTTTATTGTGTTATTGAGAGGAAAGCAGACATATCTAAACGTCACTCTCAGTAGTGTGAACCAGGCACCAAAATGCCTGTAATGCCACTGTATTTTTATGATTAATTAATTTCTAAGTACAGCTGCTTAACATACAATAGCATAAAGCAACAACATTTAAAGTTAAAGGCAGCAAGGATTCATGACAGGCTCACAGAACATTGTGAGCTAAGCTATGGCTTGCTAAACAGGCTACTTCATCAGTATAAGGTCATAATTTGGCACAATGTGTGCCAAATCTAATGTTTAAGACAGATGTTCTGATGATCTCTGGAGTCTTTAACACACGCTTCAGTCTCAGTAATTCAATGACATCACACCCATTCAGTACCATTACAAACCACAGGTGCATCTGGACAATGTTTTTATGATATTAAACAAGAACAGTAGATTTCTGTGTCTAGACAGAAGAGGTCAGTTACATCGTCTACTACAGCCACCTTTTTTGTAATCTTATTTTGCAGATTTTATTATGGGTGAAATAATAAACAAGTGAATTTAGGTCCAAGCGTATTTCATGCTACTGACTGAAAAGAAATTCACTTGAATCACATAATAATAAGCCTGCTACTATCAAAGAATAAACCCTGACTAGGTGATCGGAACATGAAGACAGGTCCCTAATTTAATGGATATTGGACAGTCATACACTTATTACATGGCTTTTCACGAGAGACATGAAAGACACGCAGGTTTCAGATACCCGGATGGGTGGTATGTTATTCAGCGTTACTATTGACGACAGAATGTTGTGCCTGATCAATCAGAATCAAGTATTCCAGAGAGCTGTCACTTGTAGGTTCAGATGATGAAGAGAAGGATGAAAAAAGGTTCCAAAACAAAGTATTTATTTACAAAACAATCTAACAACTAACTATAATAATCCAACATAAGAAGCAGGTAACGTGCAGCGCATAGCAAGACACAAAAACTACCGGACAATGAGGGACTAAAAACAGAGAGCATTTATACAGAATATAATGAACTAAATGTCAAGCAGGTGTGATCATTAAATGAGTGTTCATGGTAACAGATTGACGGCGGGAAACTAGAACAAAGGAAACATTTGACTGAAGACAAACTTAAACCCCGTCCACACTGAGACGCATTCCTGCATTTTCGGAATAGGGTAAACTCTGGCTTCGTGTGGATGAAGCCTAAAAGTCCATGGAAACCAAACTAAAAACACAGATCTTGACAGAATGCCCCTCTCATGAAGGCACACGCACTGTGATGGATGGCTCGAGGGAATAATAATAATTTGTTACATTTATATAGCACTCTTCTGGGTACTCAAAGCACTTTACATATGGAAGGGAGAATCTCCTCAACCACCACAAATCTGGAAGCTGAAAAGATGGGTGGAGGTTCAGGAGGTGGACAAAGGACTAGAGGAAATAACGGTGGGAGGAGGAAACGGTGGAAGGGCCCACGGAGGAGTAGATGGTGGTAGGATCCAGGGAACGGATGGTCGACGAGATCCCAGACTGACCCAGGAGATGGGCATGATAGGTGCAACCCACGGTGGCAGTGATGGAGGGAGGAGCCAAGGTAGTCCTTTGAGCCCGACCGACTGAGTTGACGCAGAGAGACTGGATGGCCCAGGCGACGTCCGATGGGCCGAGAGACCTGGCGACACTGACGGACAGGGACACCAAGGCGGAGTCCGACGAGTGGCAAAGGCGGAACCACAGGGCCGAAGGACCAAGGTGATGCCAGTGTGAGTGAAGACCCCGGTGGAGCCAGAGGGATAGAGGAGCCCAATGGAGATGTTGGGGTGAGGAAAGGAGTGCAGCAGACAGCCCGGATGTCCATGGCAATGGTGGGGCGACGACTGACCAGGGCGAGGCCAGTGGGACAAGGGAGCCCAGTGGAGCCGAAGGGACAATGGTCCCAGGTGGAGCCAAGTGGGTCGAGGAGCCATGGCTGAGCCAATTGGTCGACGGTCTGAGGTGGAACTTAGAGTTCCAAGGGATGAGGCTGAGCCCGGGACTCCTCACACCAAGGCAGAGCTGGGGACCGAAAATTCCCTGACCTGAACCCTATAGAAAATGAGTGGAGTTGAACTGAAGAGAAGAAGCACCAACATGGAGCTTGGAATCTGCAGGATCTTGAGAGATTCTGTATGAAGGAATGGTCTCTGATCTCTTCTCAGGTGTTCTCCAATCCCACCAGGCATTACAGAAGAAGACTCAGAGCTGTTATCTTGGCAAAAGGAGGCTGCAAAAAGTATTCAATAAAAGGGTATGATTAATTGTGAGCAAAGTGCATTAGAGAAAAACATTTATTTCATAATGAGATTTTTCCCCCATTTAAAATACTTATTCTCCAATATACAGTTGGATTTTTGTAAATTTTTTAAATAAAAGATCAAAAGGATTAACAATGCAGATTTATTTTCACAGCCTTCTTTAGTCATATTTACAAAGGGTATATATATAATAATTTTGAACACAACTGTACATTTGTCCAGGAAGGGACCAGCGGTAGAGAAGGTTCGTGGGTAGGCAAGGTGGGAAGCACTACATCCGACTCCCAGTTGATTAGGCTTTCCTCCTCATCTATTTCCACCAATTTTCCCACAGTCATGGTTTTTACAGCAGGCTCATGCATCTGGTCAGCCAGAACCTCAGGCTTAGCTTCCGGGACGGACTTGGCAGCTGGCTCTGGCTCCACTGTGGGTTTTTGCTCAGGCGCAATGTCTGTGGCGGGCTCTGGCTCCGTATCCGCGGTAGGCGTAGGTGCTGGGTCTGGCTCTGGGGTGTTGACAGATGGTGAGTGGGACCGGACACCGGCTGCTGGATCCTCTTTTACTTCTCCCACAGCAAAAGAAGATCTGTCGACCCAGAGGCCGAAGCTGATGTATATTTAGCCAGCGTTCAGCAGGAGTTTCCCCAGGGCATCATCGGCTAGTGCCGATGAACTCCTCCACATACTCCTCTAAGGTCATTCCTCCTTGAAATATAAAAATCCCAGCCCAGTTGGGCTTGGGCAAGCTCCCAAAGGGACAATGCTAATGGATGCTATTTCTTCACCTTTTTGGGTCCGGTATTCTGTCACGTGTAGGTTCAGATGATGAAGAGAATGATGAAAAGGTTCCAAAACAAACAAACAAAACAAACTCAAATAATCCAACACAAGAAGCAGGTAACATACCCTGCATGTTACCTGATTCTCGTATTGGATTATTTGAGTTTGGGTTATTTGTTGAGAAGCAAGACACAAGCAATACTAGACAATGAGCAACTGAAAACAGAACTTAATGTCAAGCAGATGTGATCATTAAGTGTTCATGGTAACAGATTAATGGAACAAAAGAAACGTGACTGAAGACAAACTAAAAGTCCATAAAAACGAAACTAAACACACAGATCGTGACAGAATTCCCCTCCCAGGAAGGCACACGCACTGTGATGGATGGCTCGAAGGAAGACAGCTGGTGGTTCTGGAGATGGAAAAAGGACTGGTGAGGCACTGGAAATCCATAGGGTGGTGAATAGAAGGAACGAGGGCGGAGCAGATGGCGGCAAAAGCCATAGAGGAGCTTATGGGAGAGACCATGGAGGAAATGCCTGTGGGAGGAAATGATGGTGGAATGGCCCATGGAGGAGTGGATGATAGTAGGATCCAAGGAATAGACGGCTGACACAACAAGACAGGACAATACCGGGACAATACCGGACAATGAAGAACTGAAAACAGAGCATTTATACACAAGATAACAAACTAAATGTTAAGCAGGTGTGATCCTTAAATGAGTGTACATGGAAACTAGAACAAAGGTAAACTAGAACAAAGGAAACATGTGACTGAAGACAAACTAAAAGTCCATGAAAACGAAACTAAACACAAAGATCATGACAAGAGTCTTGTATTAATGCAAAATAATGCAAAATAATAATGCATCCTGTTTTTGGTATAAATCCACTGATTTGCAGTAGAAATTTTGCTTTGCTTATTGAAAGTTAAACACGGGGAGCAACTGGACCAGAAGAAATGACACATAACCTCCCCATTTAAGTTGGTGTGTGTCAGATTTCAGCTGTCAAGCATCAGTGATGTCTTCACTGATAGTCTCTCTCCATGGTTAATAATCCAACTGTTCTTCATCACCACTGATTCAATTTCTTATCTCACTTTTTTCTTTTCTTTTCTTTTCTTTTCTTTTCTTTTCTTTTCTTTTCTTGTACAAAGTCTTGCATGTTTTCCTATACTGAAGTAATTTCCCTGTCTGGATTCTGTTTATAATTTTGAGTTCATGATCCTAATCTGTATCTTTGACTTCTCTCTTTGAACGCCCTTCGTATGTTTGGATTATTGGATTACATCAGCACCGAATTTGGGACTGATTTATTGATTACTGAAACTGGACTGCAGATTTAGCTTTGAAGCTTTAATTGTTCACAGGGATGATAATCAAATGTCATCGAAACTGAAGGCATTACTTTGAATCTGTAATCTATTCTAAGTGTATTTATCAATACTGTTAGTCTGTGTTTTCCAGAACCCTTGTATTCATATGCTTCCTCCATCATCGAGAAACTTAAATTCAAACAATGTGACTTAACTGAGAAAGATGATTGGTTTCTTGATCATTTAATCATTTTATTGCAATACTCAGAAGAGCTACAATCTATTTTTCTGCTTTTCAAAAGTAATGTGACAGAAATGTTAACAGTTCTAGTATTAAATAAACATCAAAATGACCTAAAAAAAAAGAGATTTAAGTGGTGTGCAAAAAAAAAAAAAAATGTCACACAGATCTACACTGTGGTTTTAGTCATTAAAATTAGTTCATAATTTAAAATGGCTTTTTAAACTTTTCAAAGTTAATTAGATATGTTAAAGTTGGCATTAAAAAGAAGTTGTGATAGTCTTTTCTTCCCTTTTGTGACATATATCCGAGTGTAGTCTCGCGAAGCCAGATCTTCGTACTGGAGGTCTGGACTCCACAGCTTTCATAGGTCAAAGACCAAACAAGAGGACATCTGACTGACATGTAAAGCAACCAATCACAGTTTGTTTTGTTCCACGTCATGTTTAGGGGTGTGAAAATGTAAAGTCGTTGTTTCTACGATAACAGACTGGCGTGCATCTTAAAAAATCTTCATTCAAGAAGGTTGTGCAAGTTTACAGCAACAGTGGCACTGCAAACTTCACACATTTTTAAAATCAGCATTTAGTTGATCCTGATAAGCACTCATTGTCACAGTTGTAAACACAATGGCTTTCTTTTTCCATAAGGGGGTTTGGCTTTGTTTGTTTCCAGAGAACATCTGGAAATCCTGGAGAATTCAACCAATCAAGATGATGACTTCAAAACTTCCGGGCTGTGTCTGAAATCGCTCCTTTTACTCTTAAATAGGGCACTATTTGAAGGGACAGCCATTTGTAGTGGTGTCCAAAACCATAGTGGATGCTATCTAGTGCACTCATTCAATCCCATAATGCACCGCAATTAATGAGTGTACAACTGATGTACAGTGTCCTCCACAAATATTGGCACCCTTAGTAAAAAGGCAGCTGTGAAAATAAATCTGAATTGTTTATCTTTTTGATCTTTCATTCAAAAAATTCACAAAATTCTAACCTTTCATTTAAGCAAAACAATTGAAAATGGGTGGAAAAGCTCATTATGAAATAAATGTTTTTCTCTAGTTCATGTTGGCCACAATTATTGGCACCCAAATATTGCAATGTCCTTTTCCCAAGATAACAGCTCTGAGTCTTCACCTATAATGCCTGATGAGTTTGAAGAACACCTGAGAAGAGATCAGAGACCATTCCTCCATACAGAATCTCTCCAGATTCTTCAGATTCCTGCTCCATGTTGGTGCTTCTTCTCTTCAGTTCACTCCACTCATTTTCTTTAGGTTTCAGTTCAGGGAACTGTGATGGCCATGGCAGAAGCTTCATTTTGTGCTCAGTGACACATTTTTGTGTTGATTTTGATGTTTGTTTTGAATCATTGTCCTGATGGATGATCCAACCATAGGCCATTATTGAATTTCTAGCAGAAGCAGTCAGGTTTTGATTTTTTATCTCTTAGTATTTAATAGAATCCATGAAGCCATGTATCTGAACAAGACATCCAGGACCTCCAGCAGAAAAATAGGCTCACAGCATTAAAGATCCGGCAGCATATTTAACCGTGGGCATGGGGTGTTTTTTATCCATGTGTGCACCAAACCCATCTGGTGGGTTTGCTGCCAAAAAGCTCTTTTTTTAGTTTCATCTTACCACAGAAGCCGGTCCCGTTTGAAGTTCCTGTCTTGTCTGACAATTGAATATGCTGGAGTTTGTTTTTGGATGTGCAAAGAAGGATTTTTCTTGAAACCTTCCTGAACAACTTGCAGGGAGTAGGTGCTGTTTGGTAATTTTTTTTAGGCTTTCTGAGACTCAAGACTTCCCGGCAGATTTGTAACAATCTTAGTTGATTGAAACTTTTTAATTATTTCCCTGATGGTGGAAATGGGGATTTTCAAAGCATTTTTCAATGCTTTTTTCTTATACCCATTTTCTATTTTGTGAAGCTCAACATTCTTTTGATGCACATCAGAACTATATTATTTGTTTTTTCCTCATTGTGATGAATGATCAAGGGGATTTGGCCTTTGTGTTTCCTCATGTTTATACGCCTGTGGAACAGGAAGTCATGGCTGCACAATTTCATGCTCCTAGACACGCTGGTGTGCTAAAAAATGTAAATGTGAATTGACTGTAGAAGTCCTCTAAGTAGCTTGCAGACCTGCGGGCTCAGCAAATGTGCGAATTGAGGGCGCATAGCGGACGCAAAGGGGGTGCTCAAGAGTACCCTTCTGAAAGCTAAAATGATGAATGGGATACCCTGGTCTCGTGGTCTTAATAGACACACACGTGCGGCGGCCTTTGTAAGTCCACAAGACCGAAAGTGCATATGAAGTGTGCCATTTGGGAAAGGGCCATTGATTGTATGGTTGTGGTTTGTTATTGGTGGATCTGATGTGAGTGACAGGTTGTCCCGCCTTTGTGCCAGTATTACATCATCAGAGAAGAGATGTCACTGCAAGAGGGAGGGGAAGTTATTTTAATCAAGGATTATGAGGGCACATGAATTTAAATAAAAATAATGATATGCATTGTAAATCATTCATAATAAATACTGCAATATTCCATAAAAAAATGTCATGATCAAACAGGATTTGAGCCTCTAATGCTTTTTAAAACATCCACCGTTTTTGTGAAATATGCCATGTCTTTTCAGGACTTGTGACAGAGTGTGGATTTAGGGTTTGAGGAGGCCAGTTTCAACCATCTGTTTGAATTACAGACACGTGTCTGATCAGGAAGCAGCTGATTAGTGTCAGGAAGGGTTAGGTTTTCACAGATGATGTACTATATGCACCTTGAGTGCAGCTGAAATAAACTTTCAGCTCAGAGATGATTACACAGCACTCCTCAATCTTAAATGACCTACAAAGAATATTTCAAAATTTTCCACTTTCCATCCACACTGACGATCATTAAAAGAGCTCTGTATCTGATTCTGGAATGTGTTTATTTATTAAATATGGCAATGCAGTTATAGTATATTATAGAAATATACTGCATATCAAACACAATTACATTTACTGTATATTTCTATCCATCTGCTTTTCTGCCTATTGCTGCCCACCACACCTTATTCAACAGCACAACTGATAACAAGACATCTGCAGTCAAATAAGAGATAAAAGTTCCCATTTACATTAGAATAACTGTTTTTGTGCCATCCAAAAATTAGCATACAGGTAAATCACTATTTTGTGTCACTAATTAATCTGATTAGTAAATAATCACAGCCTATTAATCACTGTATATTGATGTGACGAACATAATTATTTATTTTTTACAGAAACAAAATTCAAAGAGATCCTATTCTACAAAGACAAACATAAAGTTAAGATGACCACCATTGTTAATAGGCTATTCATTTACAATATGATTCATAAACATAGTTGAACAAGGTTAAGGTTAATGGGGTTCTATATAGAACCCTGCCTAGGGTTTTGACTCAAAAAAAAAAAAAAAAAAAAAAAATTTATGCCAAAAAATTATTGTATAATACTTTCATGTTTAACAGGCTATTTAATTTTTTTTTTTTTTTTTTTTTTTTGTGATAATCTATTTACTAGCTAGTCTAATTCATACAATTTAATAATAAAAAAAATGTTATATTGACTCAATAAAAAAACAAAAACAAAAAAACTTTATGCCAAAAAATTATTGTGTAATACTTTCATGTTTAACAGGCTATTTCATTATTTTTTTGTGATAATGTATTTACTAGCTAGTCTAATTCATACAATTTAATAATAAAAAAATGAATTAAAACAAAATTAAACTAAATCTATTAAATGACCCCATGATGGGAACCCAAAAAGGTTCTTATATTATGAAACAACTGAAGTTGAACAAATGAGTTTCTAAATAAAACCTTCACTTCAACACTAATAAAATTGACCATGATACCATTTTTTCAGCCTCCAGAGATTCTACAATCCACCACCAGAGGTCGCTGTTACCTCATTATTGACCTCGGCCATGGTTACTGCCACAAGTGTTCATTGTTATCGTATATGAATAGCACTTTGTAAACTTTAGCATGTATTCTTACTGGAATTCTGAGTAATTCTGTTGGTAAATCACACATGTAAATATATCACACATATCAAGAGCAAAGTGATGAGCAATCGTTTTTTTTTTTTTAAAAAATACAATAAAATCTAGAATCAAAGTTTTTACTTAATGTGAATTTTTCAGCAGGGGGCACTATATAATATAGATATTTCAGCATTTGGTAATATAATGTCATGTCTTACCAGCAGATTTTAATTGAAGGGATGGCAACCTTGAAAATTCACACATTGCGTAATTAATCTTCTTAACTGATATATTTAATGATAGTTTAGTTATATCCTCGCCGGTTGTTAGTAATTATATATTTTGAGTAATGGTCAAGATCCCAACTAGCCTATTTAAATTGCCATAACAATTACATGTAAAAAATAATAAAATAGCAAAGGTTAGAGGATAATAACATTACACAAGTATATTAATGTAGTCTGTTTAGATCTATATAATCTTCCAAACTGAACTCTTAGAATTACCATGGTAACCAAGTTCGTTAAAATACCATAGTTACGGCTAGTCACTCATTAAAACAGTGGCAGCTTCTTCATAGCAACTCGTAAATAAAATAAGATGTAGAAGTAAACAAAACAAAACAACAGAAAGGTAGGGACAGACTATTCTGTTTTAATTTAGGATTTTAACAGTAATAACTGTTAACTGAGGTTATTACTGTATGATTCTATCAGTAATAACTATGAACTGTATTTGTAAGGGTTTGGTGGTTATATTAGCCTATAGTAATTGTAATTGCTGATGTAGGAACAGTGTATGTCAGTAAGTACTGCCCACCTACTACTAAGGAACAAGCGAGCAGTGAAAGGGTGAATGGGTGAATGAAGAGCGAGGGTGTTGCTCTGTCTCACCATCATTGTTAAATATTGGAGTGTAGTATGAAGACCTCTGGAGAGCATTGCCTGCTGTTCTGAGGACACAAGAAACAGAAGCTCGGGTCAGATAACTCCACTATCAAGTCGACTTCGGCGGCAACAGGAGAGTTTATAGCATCTGCCTTCTGTTTTAGCGCCGAAACCCGAGGAAACCAGGAAACAACGCACGGTTATCATTTGGAATTTAAACAGAAATTAGGTAAGTTGTTTAAATGTATACTATAATTTTTAGAATAGAAAAGTAAAAGATATAATACAAACACGCGTTTTGCGGGTTGATGGGTTCATCTTTAGACGAGTGTAAATAGAGACTTTGGTAACTACAAATACAGACACGTGGCGACTTTCTGAGTATGAGTTCAGCTTTTTATTGAGTTTTCTTTTATTTCTAAAACATGTCCTTTTTCATAAAGGAAAATTTACCTTTGTTTTATTTTAAATAAGCTCTAATGTTTTTTTTTTTTAAATGAGCTAACTTTCTACTTTAGACTGGGTTCAAAGTGGCAGGCATGTTTTATTGTAGTTGTGAGAAGCATATGGCGCGATCTTGAGCATCTCACCGGCTGAGGAAAAAAGTTGTTTGTTTGATCCCGTCGAGAAAGTTACACACTAAAGTTGTTTCTCCTTGGGACACGCCGAGAAAGTCAAACCCTTTGTCCTCAGGGGAAACAGCGAGGACACAACACTCAACATTTCAGGCTCCGGAAAGGGTATACCGAGACTAGAACCATTTCCCCCCGCGGAGTGACTCACGGATGGATCTTCAGTGAGGAGTCGATTCGATTAATGGCATTCGAGCGATTTGATTCAACTGTTTCTGTTTCAATAACTCACCAGAGGAGGGCACGACAATATTAAATTCTGTTACTACAATACACAGGAAAATCTCCAGAGTTAAATCAACTCTGTGAAGAGTACATATGGTCCCTCTCTAAATAGTGTTAAAATAACACTAAAGCAGAGTTTCTGACGGTGTTTAGACCTCCCACTCTATTTTTATTAAAGTTCACCCAAAAATGAAAATAATGTCATTTATTACTCACCCTCATGCCGTTCCACACCCGTAAGACCTTCGTTAATCTTCGGAACGCAAATTAAGATATTTTTTGTTGAAATCCGATGGCTCAGTGAGGCCTGCATACTGACGTTTCCTCTCTCAAGATCCATTAATGTACTAAAAACATATTTAAATCAGTTCATGTGAGTACAGTGGTTCAATATTAATTTTATAAAGCGACGAGAATATTTTTGGTGTGCCAAAAAAACAAAATAACGACTTACATAGTGATGGCCGATTTCAAAACACTTATTCAGTAAAAGCTTCGGAGCTTTATGAATCTTTTGTGTCGAATCAGCGGTTCGGAGCGCCAAGGTCACGTGATTTCAGCAGTTTGGCGGTTTGACGCGCGATCCGAATCATTATTCGACATGCTGCTTCATAACGCTCCGAAGCTTTCTGAAGCAGTGTTTTGAAATCGGCCATCACTATATAAGTCGTTATTAATTTTTTTTTTTTTGGCGCTCCAAAAATATTCTCGTCGCTTTATAATATTAATATTGAACCACTGTACTCACATGAACTGATTTAAATATGTTTTTTGTACATTAATGGATCTTGAGAGAGGAAATGTCATTGCTGGCTATGCAGACCTCACCAGTGAGGATTGGATTCGATTAATACCATTCAAACAATTTGATTCCATTGTTTCTGATGACGGTTGAACACACTACACAAATTTTGACCTGATTCTTGGTCAAAAAATCTGACATTGGGCAGTTGACTGATTTCACAGAAAATAGCATAGTGAATGATGGGCAAAGAATATATATTTTTTTTAGCCTCCAGTCGGGGGGTATCAAACAATTTTAGAGCACATGATTGTTTTCATGCGTCTCCCAGCAACAAATCGCATGTGTCTGGATGAGTTTGTGTTTGGAAAGACTTGAAAGTCTAGTGTGTGATCCTACTGTAATTCGCCTTGTTTTACAGTCTGTTCAGAAGTCACGTAATGAATTTCATACTTTAAGAAAGTTTCAAAAAGTCTCAATTCCGTTACTGTTTGGGTGCACAAAAGATTTGGCCATTTAAAAGATTCAATACCTCACCAGAGGAGGGCACGACAATATTAAATTCTGTTACTACAATACACAGCAAAATCTCCAGAGTTAAATCAACTCTGTGAAGAGTACATATGGTCCCTCTCAAATAGTGTTAAAATAACACTAAAGCAGAGTTAAAGTTAATGAGATAATTAAGCAATTAATTAAGTGATGATTGTGCATTAGTGATGAACACCTGCTGTTAACAAGCAGAATCACTGAAGAAAAGAGAAACACAAGAACTACAACATGTGACTTCACTCGCAGCCTTATTAATTGCTTAATTATCTCATTAATTTTAACTCTGCTTCAGCTTTACTTTAACACTTTTTAGAGAGGGACCATATGTACTCTGAGCAGAGTTGATTTAACTCTGGGGATTTTACTGTGTAGAGCATAAAGATGGAAAGTTAAGGACACAGATTCCAATCTTGAAATGCTCCCAAGTCTTTACTTACTTTTGGCACTTGAACTTCATTTTAAAGCATCCTCTGCTAATTAACATTTAGAGAAAGGTATGTTCTGCTCATTAATATGGTCTCTGCTCAGAGACTAATGAACAGGCGTACCTTAGAGGACCTTATTGGTCCCCTGTAAAAACACACACAGAATGTGAATTGTTCCAGTCGAGTGACACACAACTCACTGGACGGAGCAGTTAATAGATACTTTTTAACTGTGAAATGTGTGAAATGTGGTATATTCCTGTGTGCCAAGAGGTTCACAGTAGATACCTAATGTTTTCAGTAAACACGTGATAGCATGAACGCCCAAACCGTCTTCACTCACACTGTAAACAAACACACACGTGCAACTAACCACAACTGAATCCTCTTGAAGATTAAAAAAAAGTGTGATCTGCCTAAAAACGAAAGGATTTCTACCACTGTGAAACTAACAGGAAGTGAAACCTGCTTTCCTTCATTCATGAGAATATAAGCGGAGATTATTTTTCAGCACGTGCCGCCGTGTGAGTTACAAAAAAGATCCTTCCATAAGCCTGTCTGTTGAGGACAAAGACATCTAGTGGACTGTGTCTAATCGTATTAAACACAACACGCTGAATCAGTGTCCTGCTGAGATCACTGCAGTTTCTTCTCTCTACTTTCTGTCTTCTTCTTTGTATTGCCTATATTCTCCCACCCCCACTCTTATCTCTATCTCTCTCTATTTATTGTGTATGTGTGTGTTAATGGGTGTTTTTGGTTATTCAAGTTATAATGACCGATCCCTTGCAGTCAATGTCATGGGATAAGTTGACCCCGGTTTACAAACAAAAAATTGGACTCAACTTGTGTTATCTCTTTAATCAGAGGATACGCATTTGTCCAGCCTTTCAGACATAGGCTCTGACTTAATAACCCAATTAAGGGTTCTAGTTTTATATAACATTATGTTTGATTTGTATCGCTGGTGGTTTCGCAATAAGCAGCACATGCAAATTGATTGGACACACCTCTGTTTAGCTTTTTTCTTTGGTAGTAAGTTGTAGGCTTAGGCGTGTCTTTCTTTTACATCTCACACTTTGCCAGACATTTCAAGAATGAAGATTTGTGGGTGTTTAGACCTCACATTCTCACTATTTTCTTACTAATGTCTACTAACAATGTTCAACAGTGGACAACTGAACAATTTCTGAAAAAAAAAAAAAAATCCACCAGTGAATAGCACTATAGAAATTACATTTGAAATATTTGTCTTTAGACTGTTAATTAGACTATTAATTAAATTAGACTAATTTCATAGTGCCTGTAGCTAAAGAAACTTAAATGTGCTAGTTAGTTAGTTTGAACTTTCTTGTTCACCAATGTGGAAATTCTCCTTTGGCTTCTTATTAAAACACAATTATACACATACACAAGTAAACACATATGTGCATGACGTCACCGTTTTCACAAAGTCACATTTTTGTAGTTTACACGGAGAGAATAACTGTATTGTTTTCAAAACCTTGCACTTTGAAACCTGTTTTCAAACGTTTCAGGCCCCCAAAGCCCTGTTGTCGTGTAAATGAATGGCCAAAAAGCATAAAAAGTAGGGCTGTCAATCGATTAAAGATTTTAATCTAATCAATTACATACTCTGTGATTAATTAATCTAAATTAATCGCATACATAATTTTTGCTGTGAAAGTATTAAATATTTCAATTGAAATTAATCAAAGGGTTTTTCCTGGGTCAAAAATGATCTTTGGTGGTGACAGACATGGTCATCCACACAAACAGTAAAAAGTGCCCTACCCACGTGATCTGCGAGCCCGATACTGGCAATAAAGTACCCGTCACTCTCACTGTAATTCTTTCTTGCCCTCTTTGCAAAAGGAAAAAAAAAAGAAAAAAAGTGATTTTTTTTATAAGAGAACAACCTTTGACTTACTTTCCTTAAAATATTGTTTGCATTTGTTTAATAGCGTGGGCTCGTAAGATTTTATTTATTTATTTTATTTTTTCGAAAGATTTGAAGTTAAAGGGTTAGTTCACCCAAAAATTCTGTAATTTCTTACTCACCCTCATGCCACTCCACAACCGTAATATCTTTGTTAATCTTCAGAACATAAATTAAGATATTTTAGTTGAAATCCGATGGCTCAGTGAGGCCTTCATAGGGAGCAATGGACACTTCCTCTCTCAAGATCCATTAATGTACTAAAAACATATTTAAATCGGATCATGTGAGTACAGTGGCTCAATATTAATATTATAAAGCGACGAGAATATTTTTGGTGCGCGAAAAAAAACAAAATAACGACTTATTTAGTGATGGCTGATTTCAAAACACTGCTTCAGGAAGCATCGGAGCATAAATGAATCAGTGTGTCGAATAATGATTCAGATCGCGTTTCAAACTGCCAACGGCTGATATCGACTTTGGCGCTCCCAACAGCAGATTCGATACACTATTATGATCCGATGCTTCCTGAAGCAGTGTTTTGAAATCGGCCATCACTAAATAAGTCGTTATTTTGGGTTTTTTTGGCGCACCAAAAATATTCTCGACGCTTTATAATATTAAAACACTGTACTCACAGGAACTGATTTAAATATGTTTTTAGTACCTTTATGGATCTTGAGAGAGGAAATGTCATTGCTCCCTATGAAGCCATCAGATTTCAACTAAAATATCTTAATTTGTGTGAGTAATAAATGACAGAATTTTCATTTTTGGGTGAACTAACCCTTTAATACTTCTATTCAGCAAGGAAGCATTGAATTAATCAAAAGTGTCAGTAAAGACATTTATAATGTTACAAATAAATTCTGTTATTTTGAACATTTTATTCATCAAAGACTCCTAAAAAAAATGTATCTCAGCTTCCACAAAAATATTAATGAGCCCAATTGATTTCAACATTGAATTTGTCCTCTGCATTTAACCCATCCAAGTTAGTGCACACACATTTGTAGTGAGTAGTGAACACACACACACACACTGCAAAATGTACTTGACAGTGTCGGTTGTTGAGTTGTTGCTGTCATGCTACCAAAGAAACTGTTCTCATTATTAATGTTTGCTAAGGCAGAAGATTGGTAGAAATTGCATTTAAAAAAAAAAAAAAATGCCACTCTGACAGACCCTGTTTTTCTCTGTTTGATAGGAGGATGGCTCCCTCTCTAACACAGGCGTTCAGGAGGCGCTGGTGGATGGCCGTCACAGCGGTGTTGGAGAATCTGTTGTGTTCGGCTGTGCTGTTGGGCTGGGGCTCTCTGCTCATCATGCTCAAAAGAGAGGGCTTTTACTCCCACCTGTGTACAGGTAATCACAGAAGTCAAGCAGTTCACCCCACCTGAAGTCACAAACTAGCACAAAAAGAAAACGGAGCTAGAGTTCCTGGGAAACCTGAACTGCTTGGAGACTTTAAAACTTAATAAAGTCTCTGCCTCTTGCTTTCATTGACCTTCCCTCTCTCTCTCTCTTTCTGTAGAAAATAAGAATGAGAGTGTGAACGCTAGCAAACCAGATGAATGGATGAGCTGTGTGGAACAGGATGAAATGTTGAACTTGGGCTTCACCATTGGCTCATTTCTGCTCAGTGCCGCCACACTGCCATTGGGTATTCTCATGGACCGGTTCGGCCCCAGGCCTCTGCGCCTCTGTGGAAGGTGAACACACTCATACACATTAATGCTCTGACTGCTTAAGGCCTGATATACTCACGGCGAAATTCTTTTTCGTTCTTTGCTTAGGGGTCAAACTAAATTTCTAGTACACAACCAGCGATATACTGTTAGCGAACATCCGACGCTGCCCGCACTGCTGAGAGTGGCTTTAGATGAATATGTAATTATGTGCTGCGTGCTTTCAACAATAAAATACATGCACAACAAAATTAAGAAAACGTCAAGTTTTGGCCTGATTTTGTTCGAAATGACATCACCGCAGTTCGTTCTTTGATTCCGCTTGAAGTATGTCGCAGTTACTGTGTTTGCCAACCCTCTATCAGGAAGCAACAAATTTTTCAAGAATGCCCTTGAGTCATTGTGTCACTGCATGACACTTCGTTTGCATTTCAAAGCACTGACTAATATGCAGAGGTGTAAAGTATTTGAGTAAATGTAATTAGTTACTGTACTTAAGTATCTTTTTGGCTATTTTGTAGTTGTAGAGTATCAAAGGATTGGCAACTTTTACTCTCTACTTGACTACATTTATGAACAAGTAAATGTACTTTTTACTCCACTACATTTGTGATGAGTGATGCAATTACACATTACATTTTTCATGGCACCTAACTTTTTCTGCAGCAGTTTGTTTCTGATATAAAGAAGCAATATTGCCATCTGAGGTACTATATCTTTTTGCCTTTACTCACCCAAACTTGTCAACAAGGCTACTTTATGTGATTTTGAGTGCATTAACAGGTGCTGATCGCAGGTGTTTGATTTTTGAGATGAGGAAATGACTGCAGCTGGTGATGAGGCTCAAACCAGCACATAGTAGACTTTGACATGACCGGCATGTCTCTTAGGTGTCGAGGACTAGTGCATCTCTGAGCCTACATTCAGCATGAGTAAAATACTTAAGTACTGTTAAAATCAGATACTTTAAGACTTTTACTCCAGTTGTATTGGAATTGGTTGTAACTTGTAATGGAGTCATTTTCAATGTAAGGTATCTGGACTTTTACTCAAGTATGGTTTTCAGATACTCTTTACACCAAGAACTTTTACATTCACGACATTAATCATTCTAGTGTATTTCATTGGTCTGTATTTGTTTAATTAACAATTATGTAATCTGTTTTTTTCTCAGTACGTGTTTTGCAGTCTCTTGTATGATGATGTCTGTATCAGCCTATCACCCTGAAGGTGAGTACACTAATACACTAAGAATGTGCAAGAGTCCTCAAATTATGACAATGATTAATCATCAATCAATAATTGCTGGATTTTTAAAAAAACATTTAACATTCAACAACACACTGTTTAAAATTCATTAGTGGCTATTTTGATAATTGAGTAGGGGTGTAGCGGTACACATATTCGTGCCGAACCGTTTCGGTACAGGGCTTTGGGTACAGTGCAAGTGTGTACTGAATGCATTAAATTGCAACATTAAAGTCTCCTGTTTGGGAACACTTTGCTTTCCCAGTGAATTACGGCAACGGACAAAGACAGGTGGATAAGACGAAAGCAGTACACGACGAATACAGCGTTGTAGCCTAACCACCATTAACCACCAATAATCCCAAAAAGCTCCGCATCTTGTTACTTTCAATAAGAAACAAAGTGTCATCCTTCAGATTCTGTCCAAGAAATCACAAAATTCAAACAATAAATGCCGCTTTGACGCGCTTTGATGTGGAGTGACAGAAGACTGTACATGCGCCTCAGTTCAACCCGCAGTGCGAGCGCGAGTGAACGCTATCATCTCTTCCTCTTTAATACTAGTTACAGAATAAACATAAATGAACATCAGAAGGTATGTTGAAAGACACAGTACAACTTACTGAAATGGTCATATCTCATAACAGCTTGTTAGTTTCCTAGAGAAATGAACTCTTTCACTTAATATATGCACAGTATTAGCCTATATATTCATTATATTTTACTTAACCTGTTAGTGATTGTCTTGATTATTTCCATTGATGCGAAGTGAGCGGAGCAGAGCGAGCATTTTCAATTCATTTCAAACTTCCATAGGAATGAACTGAAAAGGCACCGTAAGAGATCCTTGATGGCTGTGCTTATTGCACATAATCAGAGGATATTAGTTAGAAATCTGTTATTTTATGTTAGTGACTCAGAATATGTTGAAGTCTGTATTAATTTACTAGGCACACATTTCTTTTCCTGTTGGTTCTTTGTAATGCTGGGATATACAGTGCCCTCCACAATTATTGGCACCTTTAGTAATTATGAGCAAAAGCAGCTGTGAAAATAAATCTGCATTGTTTATCCTTTTGAACTTTCATTCAAAAAAATCACAAAATTATAACCTTTCATTTAAGGAAAATAATTGAAAGTGGGGGGAAACTTACATTATGAAATAAATGCTTTTCTCCAAAACACGTTGGCCACAATTATTGGCACCCTTTTATTCAAAACGTTTTGTAACCTCCTTTTGCCAAGATAACAGCTCTGAGTTTTCACCTATAATGCCTGATGAGTTTGGAGAACACCTGACAAGAGATCAGAGACCATTCCTTCATACAGAATCTCTCCAGATCCTTCAGATTCCAGCTCCATGTTGGTGCTTCTTCTCTTCAGTTCACTCCAATCATTTTCTTTAGGGTTCAGGTCAGGGGAATGGGATGGCCATGGCAGAAGCTTCATTTTGTACTCAGTGACCCATTTTTGGTTGGATTTGATGTTTGTTTTGGATCATTGTCCTGATGGAAGATCCAACCACAGCCCATTATTGGATTTCTAGCAGAAGCGGTCAGGTTTTGATTTTTTTATCTGTTGGTATTTGATAGAATCCATGATATCTGAACAAGATGTCCAGGACCTCCAGCAGGAAAATAAGCCCACAACATTAAAGATCCAGCAGTATATTTAACCGTGGGCATGGGGTACTTTTTATCCATGTGTGCACCAAACTCATCTGGTGGGTTTGCTGCCAAAAAGCTCTTTTTTTTTAGTTTCATCTGACCATAGAAGCCGGTCCCATTTGAAGTTCCAGTCTTGTCTGACAACTGAATATGTTGGAGATTGTTTCTGGAAGAGAGCAGAGGATTTTTCTTCAAACCCTCCCAAACATCTTGTGGGGATGTAGGTGCTGTTTGATAATTCTTTTTAGCCTTTCTGAGACTCAAGACTCAACTAATCTCTGCAATTCTCCTTGGAGGATTAGGACAATTTAGACAAACATCCTCTTCCAGGCAGATTTGTAACATGTTTAGTTGATTGAAACTTCTTAATTATTTCCCTGATGGTGGAAATGGGGATTTTAAATGTTTTAGGTATTTTCTTACAGCCACTTTCTATTATGTGAAGCTCAACAATCTTTTGCTGCACATCAGAACTATATTCTTTGGTTTTACTCATTGTGATGAATGATTATGGGAATTTGACATTTGTGTTTCCTCATGTTTATACTCCTGTGGAACAGGAAGTCATGGCTGGACAATTTCATGCTCCTAGTCACCCTGGTGTGCTAAAAAAAAGTAAATATGAATGGGAATATACTTCAGATATATTTTACTCATAAGAATTTCTAGAGGTGCCAATAATTGTGGCCAACATATTTTGGAGAAAAACATTTATTTCATAATGTGAGTTTCCCCCCACTTTCAACTGTTTTCCTTCAATGAAAGGTTAGAAATTTGTGAATTTTTTTAATGAAAGATCAAAATGATAAACAATGCAGATTTATTTTCACATCCACCTTTGCTCATATTTACAAAGGGTGCCAATGTAAATTTAGCATTTATATGTATACTAATGTATACAGCGGACACACAAAATATAATGTGTCATATTAAAGTCATTGTCACATTTTTCAGTTGACCAAATAGCTGTTTCAGTTGTGTAATAATGGTTGTGCCTTTCGTTTTAGTACTCTCTGCACTTATTTTTCTGGCTCTGTCACTCAACGGCTTTGGAGGGATCTGTCTGACCTTCACATCGCTCACGGTAAGAAAAAAAGAGAAAATGGTAGAGCGAAAGAGCACATGAGGTGGTGGACACCTGTGGTGACTTGCATGTTTTGTAGTGCAGCTGTCACACAAAGCTTTTTGAAGTTTATTTTGTCCGGACAGGTGTGTGGGTGTGCGTGTGTGTTTATGTGTTTGGGCCAGTCAGAGGATTGACCCACATGACCGAAGGAAAAATTCTGGCCTTTTCAGTGCCCACCAATCAGAATGCTAAACTGCCCACACGCCTTCTCTGACGCCCTCTCCCTCCCATCAACCTCTAGCTGAAACAGACAAGGGCACAAACATTGTGCCCACACTCATCAACAAATAGCTTGTGACTTTCCTATCGGTTTAGTGATATCACCTGGCGTGGGAAAGAATGACTATATAGATATATATATATCAGCTGCCCTCAGATGCAGACGCCAAAACACACTTAACCTTGTGCATACACATTGCTCATTTAGAGCTGCTCAGGTATATGTGCACACTACACAAGACAACACATGATGTTTTTGTTTTTTTTATTCAATGACATCCTGATGTACACTTCTGAGAAAAACATAGCATAAGACTCTCCGTGTCTTTGTTGACAGTGATTTACTACCAGCATGGAGACAATAGCAGCATGTTCTGATATTGCACTTAACACTGTTCCATTTAATGTGTTATGATATTATTCAAACTGACCTATGATCAGCAGGTCAATGACCTCCATGACTTTGTGTACTCATTACACATAATACAATCCAATCAGAAATGAGATCTCTTTAATTCCTTTACTTTTTGTCCTAGACAGCAATGATATGAAGGCAAGAGCAAATGGAAACTTTCTGCTTAAATCTCCTTTTTAAATGTTTCTTCTAACTAATCTCATAATCAGCATTATCACTCTATGCTCAGATTTAAAAAATAAAAAATAAAAATTCAGAGATTGGAATATTAACCTAAAAATTTCTCTTTAAAGGGTTAGTTCACCCAAAAATGAAAATTCCGTAATTTATTACTCACCCTCATGACGTTTCACACCCGTAAGACCTTCGTTAATCTTTGGAACACAAATTAAGATATTTTAGTTGAAATCCGATGGCTTAGTGAGGCCTCCATAGGGAGCAATGACATTTCCTCTCTCAAGATCCATAAAGGTACTAAAAACATATTTAAATCAGTTCATGTGAGTACAGTGGTTCAATAGTAATATTATAAAGTGACGACAATACTTTTGGTGCGGCAAAAAAAAAAAAAAAAAAGACTTATTTAGTGATGGCCGATTTCAAAACACTGCTTCAGCAAGCATCGGAGCATAAATGAATCAGTGAATCGAAATGAATCAGTGTATCAAATCATGAATCAGATTGCGGGTTCCGAACTGCAGATTCGACACACAGATCTACAATGCTCCGATGCTTGCTGAAGCATTGTTTTGAAATCGGCCATCACTAAATGATACGTTTTTTTTTTTTTTTGCTGCACCAAAAGTATTCTTGTTGCTTTATAATATTAATATTGAGCCACTGTACTCACATGAACTGATTTAAATATGTTTTTAATACCTTTATGGATCTTGACAGAGGAAGTGACATTGCTCCCTATGGAGGCCTCACGGAGCCATCGGATTTCAACTAAAATATCTTAATTTGTATTCCGACGATTAACAAAGGTCTTACGGGTGTGAAGCGACATGAGGGTAAGTAATAAATGACAGAATTTTCATTTTTGGGTGAACTAACCCTTTAAATTCTTCCAAGATCAAATTACCATTGGTGTACCTCAAGGTTGTGTGTTGGGCCCCCTTCTCTTTTCAGTATATACAACATTCAGTGCATTTACATGGACTCTCATAATGTGATTATAATTGGATTTTGCCAATATTGTGATTAAACTTTACCTCATGTAAACACAATACTTCGATTAAAGTAATGCGATTAAGCTCATAATCGTAGTAAGCATAATCTCATTAAGCCAGGTGGTCTATGCCGATTTTAATCACAATATACAGACATGTAAACACCTTTATCGCATTATTCCCGCTCTGACCAAAGTGCTAATGTGATATTAGCAATTAACACAATTGAGAACTTAATTAAATTTCCTAAGCTATGAATGTCTGAGAAATACATTCCTTTGGGTACTGTACTGGTCTTTAAGGTGTGCAACCTTCTGTGTAACAAATTCCTTTACATCGTACCACTCTGTGTTTGTGTGTGAAAACCACAAGGAAGTAAAAATGTGCTTTTTCTCAGAAGTATGTGTTTTTAACCTCTTCATTTCACACAGGGTAGTAAAACACACTAGCACACTCCTGTTAGTTTACAAGAGTCTGTAAAAACGAAGCACTGCTTGGAAAGTTCTTGGAAAACAAATTTGGAAGTTCTTTGAAAACAATCCATGCCAGGACTTCCTGCTTACAGAAGCATATATTTCTCACACCACTTTTCTCACATTTTTCTATCTTCGTTATACACTGTATTCATTGTGTGTTAATTATTGGTATTTAAGTCAGGCGTCACTATCACTAGTGCTCATACTTGCAGTTAGACATGTGATGCGGTTAGACAAGTGATGTTCGCTTTATTTAATTTTTAATTTATTTATTTATTTATTTTTTCATTAAGCAACCACCCGGAACACCTTAGCATCATGGTGGCGAGTTTTTCCATGCACAAGCACCACTAACATTGTATTCAGAAAATACAATAATCTAGTTATTCTTCCTGTTCTTGTTTATTGGAAATGTAGGATCAGCTGCATCTTATGATTTTCCTATACTGATAACAATGTTCTTTTCCTTTCTTCCTGTGATAGCTGCCTAATATGTTTGGAAGTTTGAGTTCAACTGTCTTGTCACTGATGATCGGCTCGTATGCATCATCGGCTGTCACCTTCCCTGGAGTCAAGGTATTTTTTTTGTGTATCTAAATAAAGGTTAAACCAGTTTGACGTGCACAGTGTGCCAGGAATCAAACCTTCTGATGAAACATTGCATCAGATTAAGGGAAAATGTAATACCTGTGCCACATGTGCAGAACTCATCACCTTAAACTTCATAATATAAAAGTGTTAAAGAAAAGGTACTCAATTATTCCAGGTTTTGAGCTGTGATTGTATATGGCCAGATTTTCTTTAGTGTAAAATTATTTTAATGCCAACATGAAATCTAAATGGACCCCATGCACTTCATTTTATTTAGAACACATCTGATGTTATACTGTTAGTATAAATATTTTTCTTCAGAATTCATCAAAATGAATTAAGATCATTTAAATCTTTTTTTGATAGAAATTAATACATTCAATAAAACTGTATAATTTGAAGATAAATCAATGGCGTTGCCATTTTGTAATCTCTCAACCCCCTTGTAGTTCCACCATGAAGCCCGTGGGATTTCTTCATCCTTTGTTGTGAAAACTGTACAAAATTTTCTTGTTGATGTTGGTTAAAAAGTACAGCAGTATTCATTCAAACGTTTGGGGTCAGTTAGACTTTAAGAAGTCTCTTGTGTTCAACAAGGCTGCATTCAATCAAAAATAGATTAAAAACAGTAATATTGCTCAATATTATTACAATTTATAATAACTGTTTTATATTTGAATATATTTTAACTGTAATTTACTCCTGTGATGTCAAAGCTGAATTTTCAGCATCATTACTTCAGTCTTCAGTGTCACATGATCCTTCAGAAATCAGAAATTCTAAAGCTGATTTTGTGCTAAATTATTGTCAGTTATTATTATCATTGCTCAATTATTATAATGGTTCTCATTGTTTTTTGCTGCTTATTATTTTATTGGAAAATATTCAAACTTGATAACATCAACCAGATGCTGCAGACAAGCAAAATCTTTTTCTTTTTTTTTTCCCTGACTGTTCAAGCATGTCATACAAATGGAAAGAAAAACCTCATCAATATTACATCTCGGCTTTGTCTCTCTCTCTCTTTCTCCAGCTGATATATGATGCGGGGGTGTCGTTTACTGTTATCATGTGGATGTGGGCGGGCCTGGCAGGTCTGGTCTGCCTCAACTGTTTCCTGAACTGGCCAGTGGAAGGGTTTGCTACCCCTGAAGAGATTGAGTTAGTACAAGATTTTTGTAATCCTGCTGAAGGGATAGTTCACCCAAAAATTTAAATTATTCCATGATTTACTAATCCTCAAGGGGGGGGGTCTATAAATCTATACAGCTGCAGGGGGTTTATAAAGTCCTTCTGAAGTGAAGCAATGGGTTTTTGTAAGAAGAATATCCATATTTAAAACTTCTTTATTAACTATAATAACTAGCTTCCGGCAGACGGCTGTATGCATCGATTTGCGTCAGAAGAGTAACTCTTAGAGAATCACTGAAACCTTTAATATGGAGTCTTGATTTCTGAATAAAAATTCCTTTATTCTTTTTTATTAGGAAAAAGAAGCAATCAGCTGAAAACTACAAACTGTCTCCAGTTGAAGAGGCAACAGGAGAAACCGAGAAATTGCCTGCTGTAGCACAGGATACACAATGTGAGACACTTTGAGACAAAGTGATATATTTGGAGACTCTTTGTTAAACTTGTGTGAATGTGTTGCTGAAGAAAAATTACATCCTGGAAATCTTTTTCTCAGCTTCTGTCCCGTTCCGTCGCTCGGTGTTCTCTCCCATCTTCCTGTGGAGTCTGATCACTATGGGAATGACTCAGCTGAGAATCATCTTCTTTATGGGAGCCATGAACAAGATGCTCGAGTTCCTGGTCACCCATGGAGAGACACATGGTAAGTCAAGCAACAGAACTTGTGCATTATCACTGTATTTATTAAACCTGACATCTGTCCAGGTGACTTAAAATGCATTTCTGTCTTGTTTAGACTCTAAAGAACTGGAGGAGGCAGAGAAGGAAGGTGAGACCCTTAAAACATTTGTTAGTTTGATGAGTGAAACCGATAATGTGTTTCAGGCCAATCTGAGCACGAGAAATGTGCTGATTATGACTATATTTTAACTTCCAGTGAGTTTCTACGCATCCATCTTTGGCACGCTGCAGCTCTTGTGTCTGGTCACCTGTCCTCTGATTGGATACATCATGGACTGGAAGATGAAAGAGTGTGAGGTGGATCAGAAGACAATAGAGATAGAAAAAGAGTAAGAAATTTAAGTTCTACTTTAGTCTCTACTTTGATGACGTGTTTACTGGCATGAGGGCAGGACAACCCGTCACTCACATCAGATCCACCAATAGCAAACCACAAACCATCCAATCAGTTCCCCATGGACAAAATCAAGTCCCGCCCTACAGATTTTTTCTTGTTCAAGAAGCTGTTTCACTCGGATATACATCACAATAGGGAAGACAAGACTATCGCAACTTCCGTTTCATACCGAGATGACTTTAGGAAGCAAAAGAACAGTCTCCTGATTGTTCTATAAAGTATCTTCTTTGACTTCTTGTCTCCTGCCAGAGCTGTTGCTGTACCGAAGCGTGACAGAAAGATCCAGAAGTTGACCAATGCCATGAGAGCCTTCATCTTCACAAATGTGCTGCTCATTCTGTTTGGAATCCTTTCACTCATAGACAACCTGCCTCTACAGGTAACAACCTAATGGACTTCATACACACTGTTAGCAGACTAATGAGCTCAATTGATGTAAGAAGCTGAATTGATGGATGTGTGTGTTTGTGTGTGTGTGTATGTGGATTTATATATATATATATATATATATATATATATATATATATATATATATATATATATATATATATATATATATATATACAGTCAAACCAAAATTTATTCAGACACCTTGAACATTTCGTTCATTAATACAGTTTATTCACTCTAGTTTAAAAAATGGTAATAAAATATGACAAGATCTCAGAGTTAAACTGTGTCAGAAATAATTAATCTTAATTATGTCAGATAACACTTAAGCAAAACATGGTCAGGTCAAAGTGTAAATAATTTTTGGTCCCAAATTTTTTATCAATTTTACTGGTAGTCCACTGTATGAAGAATTTTTGGGTATAATATGTCACAGTTTACTTTATTAGTGGGTGTCCTGCACCCACTAGTAAAAATATATCAAAAATGTCTGAATAATTTTTGCTTTGACCACTCACACATCATTACTTCAGTCTTCAGTGTCATATGATCCTTCAGAAATCATTCTAATATGATGATTTGATGCTCAACAAAATGTATTACTATTAATGTTAAACAGTTGTGCTGCTTAATATTTTTGTGAAAATGTGATGAATGTTTCAGGATTCTTTAAAAAATAGAAAGAACAGCATTTATTTGAAATAGATTTTTGAAATAGTGTCCTTGCTGAATAAAAGTTCATTTCTTAAAAAAAAAACCCTCAAACTTTTGAACGGTAGTTTATTTGCATAGGTAAAACTGGCTTAATTACAGTACATGTGTCATCTGGGAATATTCTTATAGCTGTCATTCTCTTTGTTCAGATTCTGACGTTTATTTTGCATACTATGGTACGAGGCTTCATTCACTCCTGTTGTGGAGGCCTGTATGCTGCTGTGTAAGTACACACACACCTTTCATTTTACCTTTCATTTCAGTTAAACCTGTTGTTTAAACACACTGTCAAGTACAGACTTATCCTATAACATCAGATAGTTATAACACTGTACTTGACAGGATCAGGTTTACCCTGTTTGTGTGTGAATTGTAACATATGTAATATGTGTAAAATCCAGACTCAGTGACAGGCATTAGTGTCATGAAATCACACATACACCTTTTGACCTGTCATTTAAATGCCACAATGCTTCATTGCAATCACAAAATGAAGAAACCTGCTAACAGTTTGACTCTCTATCTCTCTTGCAGGTACCCTTCCAATCATTTTGGCACACTTACTGGGCTGCAGTCTATGATCAGTGCTGTGGTGGCTCTACTGCAGCAGCCCCTCTTCATAATTATGGTGGGACCTCTGAATGGAGATGCTTACTGGGTAAGAAATGCACAGTTTTTACCTGTTATATTAAGGAAGTTTCCAGAATCAGAAGTTCCAGTTTATATTTAAAGCTATAGCTCTATTCCAAAATGAAGTGAGCTGCTTTTTAAAGCATCATGGTCCCATTCCAAAAAGTAAGAAGCATATTATGACAACTTCTGAGATGCTTGTATTGTATGATAACTGAAATCCTTTGTGGTGAGGGCAAACCCAGAATGCATTGTGACAAGCTCTGTGGAAGAAAAAAGACAAAACAGTCAAGATACATCAGATGAATTTTTTCTTTTCTTTTATTGAACCAATGGACTATATGCACGGAGCGTTCTTTAGAACTTCCGCATTAATATAAGCCAGCTCGAAAACTTCCGGTGAGATGTCATTTGCTGGTGTCATTTGCTTACTTAGTTTATAATCAGAATATAGTCACTCAAATAGTGTGGCATAGCATTAATTTAGTTATTCAAACGCAAGACAGCATAAAAAATAAATAAATAAAGACGTACCTCAATGTTCCTCCTCGGCTAAATTCAATTCGACCATTAGTTTTCACACTTTTATGTGGAAAAAAAGCTTCAAAAATTAAATATTTATTGTGCACTTTAGTTAGATTAATTGAATAAATGTGTGTTTTCACAAGTGTGCTGAAATCATTGATCTTGCGCTGCACTGACTGACAGCTGCTGTGATTACAAAGGGTGCTCGCTTTCTGTGTAATTCACAATAAAAGTTATTGTTTTTCATAAGATTTTGTGAGTATTTCATACTTCACATTGACAAAATGTATTTTAAACCTAGTTTTTTTTTAATGTTTAATATTTAGTCAAAAACGAAGTGAAAAACGTTTAGAGGAAATGGCTATGTGCGCAAATAAATGCTACTTTGCCGCCATCTGGTGGTTAAAATGCTAAGTACTGTCTTTTTTATTTTTAGATAAGTGTTTTCTATCAAATGTTAAATTTCCTATATTTTTAAACGTTCGGTTTTACAATGGGGACAATCTCAGAAGAATGAACAAATAATGTTTGTGGTCATCAAATTAAAAATAACATTTGAAGTGCTGGGAAAAAATGTGTGTGTGTGTGTGTCTAATTACAGACACGGCATTTTTAAACAGTCCCAATAGCTTCGTCTTTATTGCAATCAATAAAACTGGTTTATTGGCAAATTAGGTAAATGTGATAACTACATTAAAATATAAATACAACATTAAAAAGTCAACCATAGATGGTTTTCTGTCGATGTACAACGACTACAGAATGAACAGCTAACAGTTCACCGGAAGTGCTCGAGCTGGCTTAACTACAACCAGGAAGTAACCCGTGCATATAGTCCATTGAAAAAAGGAGTTGTCTCAGTAATAACAGTAGTAATAATAATAAAGCTAAAAAGTCCCTTATGTGCACCAAGATATATCTGAACAGAAATACAGTAAAAAAAACATTCAAATTTGGAATATTATTACAATTTAAAATAACTGTTTTCTGTTTGAATATATTGTAAAATATAATATATTCCTGTGATCAAAGCTGAATTTTTAGCATCATTACTTTAGTGTCTTCATTGTCACAGAAATGATCCCCAGAAATCACTATCATGTGCTTATTTATGACAGCATTTATTTGAAATGGAAATATTTTACAATCAATTTAATGCATTCTTGTTGAATAAAAGTATTCATTTCTTGAAAAAAAAAAATGTACTGACCCCCAAGTTTAATCGAACTGTATCGATTAAACGTTAAATCGAATTAATATATTTAAGCCAATTTGTATTTTATATGATGCATAGCATAACAACTTGGTAACATTCAAGTTTATTGGAATCACTTGTGTCACATCTCTCATGTAATGTTTTTATGACATGAAGCTTTCCAAACCGATCAGTCTCTCATAAGTTTCAGTTAAGATGCCGTCTTAGAAGGTAGCTGTTTAAAACAAAGATTATTGAATTTGTGTTACAAGAAAATTAGTTTTTCTACTTCAAAATTTCAAAT